>NC_054472.1:191570842-191870842 GCF_017639515.1 Carcharodon carcharias
AAGTACTGTACAGGAGCTGACACTGAGACACACACACGGACCGTACAGAAGCTGACACTGAGACACACACACACAGACCGTACAGTAGCAGACACTGAGACACACACACGGACCATACAGGAGCTGAAACTGAGACACACACACGGACTGTACATGAGCAGACACTGAGACACTGACAGGGACCGTACATCAGCTGACGCTGAGACACTCACATGGACCGTACAGGATCTGACAATGAGAAACACCCATGGAACATACAGGAGCTGACACTGAGACACACACACAGTCAGTACAGGAGCTGACACTGGGACACACACACGGAACATATAGGAGCTGACATTGAGACACACACACGGACCATACAGGAGCTCACACTGAGAAAAACACACGGACCATACAGAAGCTGACACTGAGACACACACGGACCATACAGGAGCTGACACTGAGACAGACACTGACTCTACAGGAGCTGAAACCGAGACACACACATGGACCGTACAGGAGCTGACACTGAGACACACACGGACCATACAGGAGCTGACAGTGAGACAAACACACGGACCGTACAGGAGCTGACACTGAGACACACTCACAAGGACTGTACAGGAGCTGACACTGAGACACACACGCATGGACAAAACAGTAGCTGACACTGAGACACACACACACAGACCGTACAGTAGCTGAAACTGAGACACACACACGGACCGTACAGGAGCTGACACTGTGACACACACACAGACTGTACAGGAGCTGAAACCGAGAAACACACACGGACCGTAGAGCAGCTGACACTCAGACACACACACTGACTGTACAGGAGCTGACACTGAGACACACACAACGACTGTACAGGAGCTGACACTGAGACACACACATAGACTGTACAGGAGCTGAAAATGAGACACACAAAAGGACTGTACAGGAGCTGACACTGAGAAAAACACACACAGATTGTACAGGAGCTGACACTGAGACACACACAAGGACTGTGCAGGAGCAGACACTGAGACACAAATGGACAATACAGGAGCTGACACTGAGACACACACATAGACTGTACAGGAGCTGACACTGAGAAACACACAAGGACTTTACAGGAGCTGACACTGAGACACACGCACACAGACTGTGCAGGAGCTGACACTGACACACACATGGAACATACAGGAGCTGACACTGAGACACACACACAGATTGTACAGGAGCTGACACTGAGACAACACACAGACCATACAGGAGCTGACACTGAGACACACACACGGAACGTACAGGAGCTGACCGTGAGAAACACACACACGGACTGTACAGGAGCGGAAACTGAGACACACACGGACCGTACAGGAGATGACACTGAGACACACACACAGCACGTACAGGAGCTGACACTGAGACACACACATGGACTGTATAGGAGCTGAAACTGAGACACACACAGACCGTACAGGAGCTGACACTGAGACACACACACAGACCGTACAGGAGCTGACACTGAGACACACGGACCATACAGGAGCTGACACTGAGACACACACACGGACCGTACAGGAGCTGGCACTGAGACACTCACACATGGACTGTACAGGAGCTGACATTGAGCCACTCATGGACTGTAAATTCGCTGACACTGAGACACACACACGGACCGTACAGGAGCTGACACTGAGACACACATGGACCATACAGGAGCTGACAGTGAGACAAACACCCGGACCGTACAGGAGCTGACACTGAGACACACACACACAGCAAGTACAGTAGCTGAAACTGAGACACACACACAGACCGTACAGGAGCTGACACTGTGACACACACACAGACTGTACAGGAGCTGACACTGTGACACACACACGGACCGTACATGAGCTGACACTGAGACACTGACAGGGACCGTAAATCAGCTGACACTGAGACACTCACATGCACCGTACAGGAGCTGAAACTGAGACACACACACACAGACCGTTCAGTAGCTGACACTCAGACACACACACGGATCGTACAGGAGCTGACACTGAGCCACTGATGGACTGTAAAGGAGCTGACACTGAGACACACAGACGGACCAGACAGGAGCTGGCATTGAGACACACACGGACCGTACAGGAGCTGACAGTGACAAACACACGGACCGTACAGGAGCTGACACTGAGAAACACACACAAGGACTGTACAGGAGCTGACACTGAGACAGACGCACACGGACCGTACAGGAGCTGACCCTGAGACACACACACACAGACCGTACAGTAGCTGATACTGAGACACACACACGGACTGTACAGGAGCTGACACTGAGACACACACACAGACCTTACAGGAGCTGACACTGTGACACCCACACTGACCGTACAGGAGCTAACACTGAAACACACACACGGACCGTACAGGAGCTGCCACTGAGACACACACATGGACCTTACAGGAGCTGACAGTGAGACACACACACACGGACTGTACAGGAGCTGAAACTGAGACACACACGGACTGTACATGAGCTGACACTGAGACAATCACATGGACAGTACAGGAGCTGACACTGAGACACACACACACAGACCGTTCAGTAGCTGACACTGAGACACAAACACGGATCGTACAGGAGCTGACACTGAGATACACACACAGACTGTACAGGAGCTGACACTGTTACACAGACTCGGATTTGTACAGGAGCTGACACTGAGACACACACACGGACCATATAGGAGCTGACACTGAGACACACACACACAGAGTGTACAGGAGCTGACAATGAGATACACGGACCGTACAGTAGCTGACACTGAGACAGACACACAGACCGTACAGGAGATGGCAATGAAACACACACACACGGACTGTACAGGCACTGACACTGAGACACTCACGGACTGTACATGCGCTGACACTGAGACACAGACACGGACTGTACAGGAGCTGACACTGAGACACATATAGACCGTACAGGAGCTGACAGTGAGACAAACACACAGACCGTACAGGAGCTGACACTGAGACACACACACAAGGACTGTACAGGAGCTGACTCTGAGACACACACACGGACCGTACAGGAGCTGACACTGAGACACACACACACAGACCGTACAGGAGCTGACACTGACACACACACACAGACTGTACAGGAGCTGACACTGTGTCACACACACAGACCGTAAAGGAGTTGACACTGAGACACACACACACAGACTGTACAGGAGCTGAAACTTAGACACACACGGACTGTACATGAGCTGACACTGAGACACTGACATGGACCGTACATGAGCTGACACTGAGACACTGACAGGGACCGTACATGAGCTGACACTGAGACACACACACAGTCCGTACAGGAGCTGACACTGGGACACACACACGGACCATACAGGAGCTGACATTGAGACACACACACGGACCATACAGGTGCTGACACTGAGACACACACACAGACCGTACAGGAGCTGACACTGAGACACACGGACCATACCGGAGCTGACACTGAGACACATACACGGACTGTACAGGAGCTGGCACTGAGACACACACACACGGATTGTACAGGAGCTGACACTGAGACACTCACGGACTGTACATGCTCTGACACTGAGACACATACACGGACCGTACAGGAGCTGACACTGAGACACACACACATGGAATGTACAGGAGCTGAAACTGAGACACACATACAGACTGTACAGGAGCTGACACTGTGACACACACACAGACCGTACAGGAGCTGACACTGAGACACACACACACGGACTGTACAGGAGCTGACACTGAGACACTGACAGGGACTGTACATCAGCTGACACTGAGACACTGGCAGGGACTGTACATGAGCTGACACTGAGACACTGACAGGGACCGTAAATGAGCTGACACTGAGACACCAACAGGGACTGTAGATGAGCTGACACTGAGACACTCACATGGACCGTACAGTATCTGACAATGAGAAACACACATAGAACATACAGGAGCTGACACTGAGACACACACACAGTCCGTACAGGAGCTGACACTGAGACACACACACGGACCAAACAGGAGCTGACATTGGGACACACACACGGACCATACAGTAGCTGACACTGAGACACACACACGGACTGTACAGGAGCTGACAGTGAGACACACACACACGGACTGTACAGGAGTGGAAACTGAGACTCACACGGACTGTACAGGAGCTGACACTGTGACACACACATGGACCATACAGGAGCTGACACTGAGACACACACATGGACCGTACAGGAGCTGGCACTGAGACACACACACGGACTTTACAGGAGCTGACAATTAGCCACTCATGGACTGTACAGGAGCTGACACTGAGACACACACATGGACCGTACAGGAGCTGACATTGAGACACACACGGACCGTACAGGAGCGGACACTGAGACACACACAGAAGGTCTGTACAGGAGCTGAAACTGAGACACACACACACGGACCGTACAAGAGCTGACACTGAGATACACACACACAGACCGTACAGTACCTGAAACTGAGAAACACATTCGGACCGTACAGGAGCTGACACTGAGACACAAACACAGACTGTACAGGAGCTGAAACTGTGACACCCACACGGACCGTACGGGTGCTGACACTGAGACACACACATGGACCTTAGAGGAGCTGACAGTGAAACACACAAACACGGACTGTACAGGAGCTGACAGTGAAACACACACACACGGACTGTACAGGAGCTGACAGTGAAACACACACACACGGACTGTACAGGAGCTGACAGTGAAACACACACACACGGACTGTACAGGAGCTGACACTGAGACACACACGGACTGTACATGAGCTGACACTTAGAAACTGACAGGGACCGTAAATGAGCTGACACTGAGACACTCACACGGACTGTACAGGAGCTGACACTGAGACAAACACAAGGACTGTACAGGAGCTGACACTGTGACACTCAAACGGACCGTACAGGAGCTGACACTGAGACACACAAACACAGACCGTTCAGTAGCAGACACTGAGTCACACACACGGACCGTACAGGAGCTGACACTGAGACACACACACGGACCATACAGGAGCTGACACTGAGACACACACACAGAGCATACAGGAGCTGACAATGAGAAACACGGACCGTACAGGAGCTGACACTGAGACACACACACAGACCGTACAGGTGCTGGCAATGAGACACACACACACAGACTGTACAGGAGCTGACACTGAGACACTCACTGACTGTACATGCGCTGACACTGAGACACACACACGGACTGTACAGGAGCTGACACTGAGACACACACAGACAATACAGGAGCTGACAGTGAGACAAACACGTGGACCGTACAGGAGCTGACACTGAGACACACACACAAGGACTGTACAGGAGCTGACACTGAGACACACACACGGACCGTACAGGAGCTGACACTGAGACACACACACACAGACCGTACAGTAGCAGACACTGAGACACACACACGGACCATACAGGAGCTGAAACTGAGACACACACACGGACTGTACATGAGCAGACACTGAGACACTGACAAGGACCGTACATCAGCTGACACTGAGACACTCACATGGACCGTACAGGATCTGACAATGAGAAACACCCATGGAACATACAGGAGCTGACACTGAGACACACACACAGTCAGTACAGGAGCTGACAGTGGGACACACACACGGACCATACAGGAGCTGACATTGAGACACACACACGGACCATACAGGAGCTCACACTGAGAAAAACACACGGACCATACAGAAGCTGACACTGAGACACACACGGACCATACAGGAGCTGACACTGAGACACACACAGACTCTACAGGAGCTGAAACCGAGACACACACATGGACCGTACAGGAGCTGACACGGAGACACACACGGACCATACAGGAGCTGACAGTGAGACAAACACACGGACCGTACAGGAGCTGACACTGAGACACACTCACAAGGACTGTACAGGAGCTGACACTGAGACACACACACATGGACCATACAGTAGCTGACACTGAGACACACACACACAGACCGTACAGTAGCTGAAACTGAGACACACACACGGACCATACAGGAGCTGACACTGTGACACACACACAGACTGTACAGGAGCTGACACTGTGACACACACACGGACCTTACATGAGCTGACACTGAGACACACACACGGACCATACAGGAGCTGACACTGAGACACACACGGACCGTACAGGAGCTGACACTGAGACACACACAGACTCTACAGGAGCTGAAACCGAGAAACACACATGGACCGTAGAGCAGCTGACACTCAGACACACACACTGACTGTACAGGAGCTGACACTGAGAAACACACACAAGGACTGTACAGGAGCTGACACTGAGACAGATGCACACGGACCGTACAGGAGCTGACCCTGAGACACACACACACAGACCGTACAGTAGCTGATACTGAGACACACACACGGACTGTACAGGAGCTGACACTGAGACACACACACAGACCTTACAGGAGCTGACACTGTGACACCCACACCGACCGTACAGGAGCTGACACTGAAACACACACACGGACCGTACAGGAGCTGCCACTGAGACACACACATGGACCTTACAGGAGCTGACAGTGTGACACACACACACGGACTGTACAGGAGCTGAAACTGAGACACACACGGACTGTACATGAGCTGACACTGAGACAATCACATGGACAGTACAGGAGCTGACACTGAGACACACACACACAGACCGTTCAGTAGCTGACACTGAGACACACACACGGATCGTACAGGAGCTGACACTGAGACACACACACAGACTGTACAGGAGCTGACACTGTTACACAGACACGGACCTTACAGGAGCTGACACTGAGACACACACACGGACCATACAGGAGCTGACACTGAGACACACACACACAGATTGTACAGGAGCTGACAATGAGATACACGGACCGTACAGTAGCTGACACTGAGACAGACACACAGACCGTACAGGAGATGGCAATGAAACACACACACACGGACTGTACAGGCACTGACACTGAGACACTCACGGACTGTACATGCGCTGACACTGAGACACAGACACGGACCGTACAGGAGCTGACACTGAGACACATATAGACCGTACAGGAGCTGACAGTGAGACAAACACACAGACCGTACAGGAGTTGACACTGAGACACACACACGGACTGTACATGAGCAGACACTGAGACACTGACAGGGACCGTACATCAGCTGACGCTGAGACACTCACATGGACCGTACAGGATCTGACAATGAGAAACACCCATGGAACATACAGGAGCTGACACTGAGACACACACACAGTCAGTACAGGAGCTGACACTGGGACACACACACGGAACATACAGGAGCTGACATTGAGACACACACACGGACCATACAGGAGCTCACACTGAGAAAAACACACGGACCATACAGAAGCTGACACTGAGACACACACGGACCATACAGGAGCTGACACTGAGACAGACACTGACTCTACAGGAGCTGAAACCGAGACACACACATGGACCGTACAGGAGCTGACACTGAGACACACACGGACCATACAGGAGCTGACAGTGAGACAAACACACGGACCGTACAGGAGCTGACACTGAGACACACTCACAAGGACTGTACAGGAGCTGACACTGAGACACACACGCATGGACAAAACAGTAGCTGACACTGAGACACACACACACAGACCGTACAGTAGCTGAAACTGAGACACACACACGGACCGTACAGGAGCTGACACTGTGACACACACACAGACTGTACAGGAGCTGAAACCGAGAAACACACACGGACCGTAGAGCAGCTGACACTCAGACACACACACTGACTGTACAGGAGCTGACACTGAGACACACACAACGACTGTACAGGAGCTGACACTGAGACACACACATAGACTGTACAGGAGCTGAAAATGAGACACACAAAAGGACTGTACAGGAGCTGACACTGAGAAAAACACACACAGATTGTACAGGAGCTGACACTGAGACACACACAAGGACTGTGCAGGAGCAGACACTGAGACACAAATGGACAATACAGGAGCTGACACTGAGACACACACATAGACTGTACAGGAGCTGACACTGAGAAACACACAAGGACTTTACAGGAGCTGACACTGAGACACACGCACACAGACTGTGCAGGAGCTGACACTGACACACACATGGAACATACAGGAGCTGACACTGAGACACACACACAGATTGTACAGGAGCTGACACTGAGACAACACACAGACCATACAGGAGCTGACACTGAGACACACACACGGAACGTACAGGAGCTGACCGTGAGAAACACACACACGGACTGTACAGGAGCGGAAACTGAGACACACACGGACCGTACAGGAGATGACACTGTGACACACACATGGACCGTACAGGAGCTGACATTGAGACACACACACGGACCGTACAGGAGCTGACACTGAGACACACACACAGCCCGTACAGGAGCTGACACTGAGACACACACATGGACTGTATAGGAGCTGAAACTGAGACACACACAGACCGTAAAGGAGCTGACACTGAGACACACACACAGACCGTACAGGAGCTGACACTGAGACACACGGACCATACAGGAGCTGACACTGAGACACACACACGGACCGTACAGGAGCTGGCACTGAGACACTCACACATGGACTGTACAGGAGATGACATTGAGCCACTCATGGACTGCAAATTCGCTGACACTGAGACACACACACGGACCGTACAGGAGCTGACACTGAGACACACATGGACCATACAGGAGCTGACAGTGAGACAAACACACGGACCGTACAGGAGCTGACACTGAGACACACACACATGGACCATACAGTACCTGACACTGAGACACACACACACAGCAAGTACAGTAGCTGAAACTGAGACACACACACAGACCGTACAGGAGCTGACACTGTGACACACACACAGACTGTACAGGAGCTGACACTGTGACACACACACGGACCGTACATGAGCTGACACTGAGACACTGACAGGGACCGTAAATCAGCTGACACTGAGACACTCACATGCACCGTACAGGAGCTGAAACTGAGACACACACACACAGACCGTTCAGTAGCTGACACTCAGACACACACACGGATCGTACAGGAGCTGACACTGAGACACACACATGGAACCGTACAGGAGCTGACACTGAGCCACTGATGGACTGTAAAGGAGCTGACACTGAGACACACAGACGGACCAGACAGGAGCTGGCATTGAGAAACACACGGACCGTACAGGAGCTGACAGTGACAAACACACGGACCGTACAGGAGCTGACACTGAGAAACACACACAAGGACTGTACAGGAGCTGACACTGAGACAGACGCACACGGACCGTACAGGAGCTGACCCTGAGACACACACACACAGACCGTACAGTAGCTGATACTGAGACACACACACGGACTGTACAGGAGCTGACACTGAGACACACACACAGACCTTACAGGAGCTGACACTGTGAAACCCACACCGACCGTACAGGAGCTAACACTGAAACACACACATGGACCTTACAGGAGCTGACAGTGAGACACACACACACGGACTGTACAGGAGCTGAAACTGAGACACACACGGACTGTACATGAGCTGACACTGAGACAATCACATGGACAGTACAGGAGCTGACACTGAGACACACACACACAGACCGTTCAGTAGTTGACACTGAGACACAAACACGGATCGTACAGGAGCTGACACTGAGATACACACACAGACTGTACAGGAGCTGACACTGTTACACAGACTCGGATTTGTACAGGAGCTGACACTGAGACACACACACGGACCATATAGGAGCTGACACTGAGACACACACACACAGAGTGTACAGGAGCTGACAATGAGATACACGGACCGTACAGTAGCTGACACTGAGACAGACACACAGACCGTACAGGAGATGGCAATGAAACACACACACACGGACTGTACAGGCACTGACACTGAGACACTCACGGACTGTACATGCGCTGACACTGAGACACAGACACGGACTGTACAGGAGCTGACACTGAGACACATATAGACCGTACAGGAGCTGACAGTGAGACAAACACACAGACCGTACAGGAGCTGACACTGAGACACACACACAAGGACTGTACAGGAGCTGACTCTGAGACACACACACGGACCGTACAGGAGCTGACACTGAGACACACACACACAGACCGTACAGGAGCTGACACTGACACACACACACAGACTGTACAGGAGCTGACACTGTGTCACACACACAGACCGTAAAGGAGTTGACACTGAGACACACACACACAGACTGTACAGGAGCTGAAACTTAGACACACACGGACTGTACATGAGCTGACACTGAGACACTGACATGGACCGTACATGAGCTGACACTGAGACACTGACAGGGACCGTACATGAGCTGACACTGAGACACACACACAGTCCGTACAGGAGCTGACACTGGGACACACACACGGACCATACAGGAGCTGACATTGAGACACACACACGGACCATACAGGTGCTGACACTGAGACACACACACAGACCGTACAGGAGCTGACACTGAGACACACGGACCATACAGGAGCTGACACTGAGACACATACACGGACTGTACAGGAGCTGGCACTGAGACACACACACACGGATTGTACAGGAGCTGACACTGAGACACTCACGGACTGTACATGCTCTGACACTGAGACACACACACGGACCGTACAGGAGCTGACACTGAGACACACACACATGGAATGTACAGGAGCTGAAACTGAGACACACATACAGACTGTACAGGAGCTGACACTGTGACACACACACGGACCGTACAGGAGCTGACACTGAGACACACACACACGGACTGTACAGGAGCTGACACTGAGACACTGACAGGGACTGTACATCAGCTGACACTGAGACACTGACAGGGACCGTAAATCAGCTGACACTGAGACACTCACATGCACCGTACAGGAGCTGAAACTGAGACACACACACACAGACCGTTCAGTAGCTGACACTCAGACACACACACGTATCGTACAGGAGCTGACACTGAGACACACACATGGAACCGTACAGGAGCTGACACTGAGCCACTGATGGACTGTAAAGGAGCTGACACTGAGACACACAGACGGACCAGACAGGAGCAGGCATTGAGAAACACACGGACCGTACAGGAGCTGACAGTGACAAACACACGGACCGTACAGGAGCTGACACTGAGAAACACACACAAGGACTGTACAGGAGCTGACACTGAGACAGACGCACACGGACCGTACAGGAGCTGACCCTGAGACACACACACACAGACCGTACAGTAGCTGATACTGAGACACACACACGGACTGTACAGGAGCTGACACTGAGACACACACACAGACCTTACAGGAGCTGACACTGTGAAACCCACACCGACCGTACAGGAGCTAACACTGAAACACGCACACGGACCGTACAGGAGCTGCCACTGAGACACACACATGGACCTTACAGGAGCTGACAGTGAGACACACACACACGGACTGTACAGGAGCTGAAACTGAGACACACACGGACTGTACATGAGCTGACACTGAGACAATCACATGGACAGTACAGGAGCTGACACTGAGACACACACACAGACCGTTCAGTAGCTGACACTGAGACACAAACACGGATCGTACAGGAGCTGACACTGAGATACACACACAGACTGTACAGGAGCTGACACTGTTACACAGACTCGGATTTGTACAGGAGCTGACACTGAGACACACACACGGACCATATAGGAGCTGACACTGAGACACACACACACAGAGTGTACAGGAGCTGACAATGAGATACACGGACCGTACAGTAGCTGACACTGAGACAGACACACAGACCGTACAGGAGATGGCAATGAAACACACACACACGGACTGTACAGGCACTGACACTGAGACACTCACGGACTGTACATGCGCTGACACTGAGACACAGACACGGACTGTACAGGAGCTGACACTGAGACACATATAGACCGTACAGGAGCTGACAGTGAGACAAACACACAGACCGTACAGGAGCTGACACTGAGACACACACACAAGGACTGTACAGGAGCTGACTCTGAGACACACACACGGACCGTACAGGAGCTGACACTGAGACACACACACACAGACCGTACAGGAGCTGACACTGACACACACACACAGACTGTACAGGAGCTGACACTGTGTCACACACACAGACCGTAAAGGAGTTGACACTGAGACACACACACACAGACTGTACAGGAGCTGAAACTTAGACACACACGGACTGTACATGAGCTGACACTGAGACACTGACATGGACCGTACATGAGCTGACACTGAGACACTGACAGGGACCGTACATGAGCTGACACTGAGACACACACACAGTCTGTACAGGAGCTGACACTGGGACACACACACGGACCATACAGGAGCTGACATTGAGACACACACACGGACCATACAGGTGCTGACACTGAGACACACACACAGACCGTACAGGAGCTGACACTGAGACACACGGACCATACAGGAGCTGACACTGAGACACATACACGGACTGTACAGGAGCTGGCACTGAGACACACACACACGGATTGTACAGGAGCTGACACTGAGACACTCACGGACTGTACATGCTCTGACACTGAGACACACACACGGACCGTACAGGAGCTGACACTGAGACACACACACATGGAATGTACAGGAGCTGAAACTGAGACACACATACAGACTGTACAGGAGCTGACACTGTGACACACACACGGACCGTACAGGAGCTGACACTGAGACACACACACACGGACTGTACAGGAGCTGACACTGAGACACTGACAGAGACTGTACATCAGCTGACACTGAGACACTGGCAGGGACTGTACATGAGCTGACACTGAGACACTGACAGGGACCGTAAATGAGCTGACACTGAGACACCAACAGGGACTGTAGATGAGCTGACACTGAGACACTCACATGGACCGTACAGTATCTGACAATGAGAAACACACATAGAACATACAGGAGCTGACACTGAGACACACACACAGTCCGTACAGGAGCTGACACTGAGACACACACACGGACCAAACAGGAGCTGACATTGGGACACACACACGGACCATACAGTAGCTGACACTGAGACACACACACGGACTGTACAGGAGCTGACAGTGAGACACACACACACGGACTGTACAGGAGTGGAAACTGAGACTCACACGGACTGTACAGGAGCTGACACTGTGACACACACATGGACCATACAGGAGCTGACACTGAGACACACACATGGACCGTACAGGAGCTGGCACTGAGACACACACACGGACTTTACAGGAGCTGACAATTAGCCACTCATGGACTGTACAGGAGCTGACACTGAGACACACACATGGACCGTACAGGAGCTGACATTGAGACACACACGGACCGTACAGGAGCGGACACTGAGACACACACAGAAGGTCTGTACAGGAGCTGAAACTGAGACACACACACACGGACCGTACAAGAGCTGACACTGAGATACACACACACAGACCGTACAGTACCTGAAACTGAGAAACACATTCGGACCGTACAGGAGCTGACACTGAGACACAAACACAGACTGTACAGGAGCTGAAACTGTGACACCCACACGGACCGTACGGGTGCTGACACTGAGACACACACATGGACCGTACAGGAGCTGCCACTGAGACACACACATGGACCTTAGAGGAGCTGACAGTGAAACACACAAACACGGACTGTACAGGAGCTGACAGTGAAACACACACACACGGACTGTACAGGAGCTGACAGTGAAACACACACACACGGACTGTACAGGAGCTGACAGTGAAACACACACACACGGACTGTACAGGAGCTGACACTGAGACACACACGGACTGTACATGAGCTGACACTTAGAAACTGACAGGGACCGTAAATGAGCTGACACTGAGACACTCACACGGACTGTACAGGAGCTGACACTGAGACAAACACAAGGACTGTACAGGAGCTGACACTGTGACACTCAAACGGACCATACAGGAGCTGACACTGAGACACACAAACACAGACCGTTCAGTAGCAGACACTGAGTCACACACACGGACCGTACAGGAGCTGACACTGAGACACACACACGGACCATACAGGAGCTGACACTGAGACACACACACAGAGCATACAGGAGCTGACAATGAGACACACGGACCGTACAGGAGCTGACACTGAGACACACACACAGACCGTACAGGTGCTGGCAATGAGACACACACACACAGACTGTACAGGAGCTGACACTGAGACACTCACTGACTGTACATGCGCTGACACTGAGACACACACACGGACTGTACAGGAGCTGACACTGAGACACACACAGACAATACAGGAGCTGACAGTGAGACAAACACGTGGACCGTACAGGAGCTGACACTGAGACACACACACAAGGACTGTACAGGAGCTGACACTGAGACACACACACGGACCGTACAGGAGCTGACACTGAGACACACACACGGACCATACAGGAGCTGAAACTGAGACACACACACGGACTGTACATGAGCAGACACTGAGACACTGACAGGGACCGTACATGAGCTGACACTGAGACACTGACAGGGACCGTACATCAGCTGACACTGAGACACTCACATGGACCGTACAGGATCTGACAATGAGAAACACCCATGGAACATACAGGAGCTGACACTGAGACACACACACAGTCAGTACAGGAGCTGACAGTGGGACACACACACGGACCATACAGGAGCTGACATTGAGACACACACACGGACCATACAGGAGCTCACACTGAGAAAAACACACGGACCATACAGAAGCTGACACTGAGACACACACGGACCATACAGGAGCTGACACTGAGACAGACACTGACTCTACAGGAGCTGAAACCGAGACACACACATGGACCGTACAGGAGCTGACACGGAGACACACACGGACCATACAGGAGCTGACAGTGAGACAAACACACGGACCGTACAGGAGCTGACACTGAGACACACTCACAAGGACTGTACAGGAGCTGACACTGAGACACACACACATGGACCATACAGTAGCTGACACTGAGACACACACACACAGACCGTACAGTAGCTGAAACTGAGACACACACACGGACCATACAGGAGCTGACACTGTGACACACACACAGACTGTACAGGAGCTGACACTGTGACACACACACGGACCTTACATGAGCTGACACTGAGACACACACACGGACCAGAGAGGAGCTGACACTGAGACACACACGGACCGTACAGGAGCTGACACTGAGACACACACAGACTCTACAGGAGCTGAAACCGAGAAACACACATGGACCGTAGAGCAGCTGACACTCAGACACACACACTGACTGTACAGGAGCTGACACTGAGAAACACACACAAGGACTGTACAGGAGCTGACACTGAGACAGATGCACACGGACCGTACAGGAGCTGACCCTGAGACACACACACACAGACCGTACAGTAGCTGATACTGAGACACACACACGGACTGTACAGGAGCTGACACTGAGACACACACACAGACCTTACAGGAGCTGACACTGTGACACCCACACCGACCGTACAGGAGCTGACACTGAAACACACACACGGACCGTACAGGAGCTGCCACTGAGACACACACATGGACCTTACAGGAGCTGACAGTGTGACACACACACACGGACTGTACAGGAGCTGAAACTGAGACACACACGGACTGTACATGAGCTGACACTGAGACAATCACATGGACAGTACAGGAGCTGACACTGAGACACACACACACAGACCGTTCAGTAGCTGACACTGAGACACACACACGGATCGTACAGGAGCTGACACTGAGACACACACACAGACTGTACAGGAGCTGACACTGTTCCACAGACACGGACCGTACAGGAGCTGACACTGAGACACACACACGGACCATACAGGAGCTGACACTGAGACACACACACACAGAGTGTACAGGAGCTGACAATGAGATACACGGACCGTACAGTAGCTGACACTGAGACAGACACACAGACTGTACAGGAGATGGCAATGAAACACACACACACGGACTGTACAGGCACTGACACTGAGACACTCACGGACTGTACATGCGCTGACACTGAGACACAGACACGGACTGTACAGGAGCTGACACTGAGACACATATAGACCGTACAGGAGCTGACAGTGAGACAAACACACAGACCGTACAGGAGTTGACACTGAGACACACACACACAGACTGTACAGGAGCTGAAACTTAGACACACACGGACGGTACATGAGCTGACACTGAGACACTGACATGGACCGTACATGAGCTGACACTGAGACACTGACAGGGACCGTACATGAGCTGACACTGAGACACACACACAGTCCGTACAGGAGCTGACACTGGGACACACACACGGACCATACAGGATCTGACATTGAGACACACACACGGACCATACAGGTGCTGACACTGAGACACACACACAGACCGTACAGGAGCTGACACTGAGACACACGGACCATACAGGAGCTGACACTGAGACACATACACGGACTGTACAGGAGCTGGCACTGAGACACACAAACACGGATTGTACAGGAGCTGACACTTAGACACTCACGGACTGTACATGCTCTGACACTGAGACACACACATGGACCTTACAGGAGCTGACACTGGGACACACACACATGGAATGTACAGGAGCTGAAACTGAGACACACATACAGACTGTACAGGAGCTGACACTGTGACACACACACGGACCGTACAGGAGCTGACACTGAGACACACACACACAGACTGTACAGGAGCTGACACTGAGACACTGACAGGGACTGTACATCAGCTGACACTGAGACACTGGCAGGGACTGTTCATGAGCTGACACTGAGACACTGACAGGGACTGTAGATGAGCTGACACTGAGACACTCACATGGTCCGTACAGTATCTGACAATGAGAAACACACATAGAACATACAGGAGCTGACACTGAGACACACACACAGTCCGTACAGGAGCTGACACTGAGACACACACACGGACCAAACAGGAGCTGACATTGGGACACACACACGGACCATAGAGGAGCTCACACTGAGACACACACAAGGACCATACAGAAGCTGACACTGAGACACACACACGGACCATACAGTAGCTGACACTGAGACACACACACGGACTGTACAGGAGCTGACAGTGAGACACACACACACGGACTGTACAGGAGTGGAAACTGAGACTCACACGGACTGTACAGGAGCTGACACTGTGACACACACATGGACCATACAGGAGCTGACACTGAGACACACACATGGACCGTACAGGAGCTGGCACTGAGACACACACACGGACTTTACAGGAGCTGACAATTAGCCACTCATGGAGTGTACAGGAGCTGACACTGAGACACACACATGGACCGTACAGGAGCTGACATTGAGACACACACGGACCGTACAGGAGCGGACACTGAGACACACACACAAGGACTGTACAGGAGCTGACACTGAGACACACACACGGACCGTACAGGAGCTGACACTGAGACACACACACACAGACCGTACAGTAGCAGACACTGAGACACACACACGGACCATACAGGAGCTGAAACTGAGACACACACACGGACTGTACATGAGCAGACACTGAGACACTGACAGGGACCGTACATGAGCTGACACTGAGACACTGACAGGGACCGTACATCAGCTGACACTGAGACACTCACATGGACCGTACAGGATCTGACAATGAGACACACGGACCATACAGGAGCTGACACTGAGACACACACACAGACCGTACAGGAGCTGACACTGAGACACACGGACCATACAGGAGCTGACACTGAGACACACACACGGACCGTACAGGAGCTTGCACTGAGACACGCACACATGGACTGTACAGGAGCTGACACTGAGCCACTCATGGACTGTAAATTCGCTGACAGTGAGACACACACACGGACCGTACAGGAGCTGACACTGAGACACACATGGACCATACAGGAGCTGACAGTGAGACAAACACATGGACCGTACAGGAGCTGACACTGAGACACACACACATGGACCATACAGTAGCTGACACTGAGACACACACACACAGAAAGTACAGTAGCTGAAACTGAGACACACACACGGACCGTACAGGAGCTGACACTGTGACACACACACAGACTGTACAGGAGCTGACACTGTGACACACACACGGACCGTACATGAGCTGACACTGAGACACTGACAGGGACCGTAAATCAGCTGACACTGAGACACTCACATGCACCGTACAGGAGCTGAAACTGAGACACACACACACAGACCGTTCAGTAGCAGACACTCAGACACACACACGGATCGTACAGGAGCTGAAACTGAGACACAAACACAGACTGTACAGGAGCTGATACTGTGACACACACACGGACCATACAGGTGCTGACACTGAGACACACACATGGAACGTACAGGAGCTGACACTGAGTCACACACACGGACCATACAGGAGCTGACACTGAGACACACACACAGAGCGTACAGGAGCTGACACTGAGACACACGGACCATACAGGAGCTGGCACTGAGACACACACACTGACCGTACAGGAGCTGGAACAGAGACACACACACACGGACTGTCCAGGAGCTGACTTTGAGACACTCACGGACTGTACATGCGCTGACACTGAGACACACACACGGACCGTACAGGAGCTGACACTGAGACACACACACTGACTGTACAGGAGCTGACACTGAGACACACACAACGACTGTACAGGAGCTGACACTGAGACACACACATAGACTGTACAGGAGCTGAAAATGATACACACACAAGGATTGTACAGGAGCTGACACTGAGACAAACACACACAGACTGTACAGGAGCTGACACTGAGATACACACAAGGACTGTGCAGGAGCTGACACTGAGACACAAATGGACAATACAGGAGCTGACACTGAGACACACACAGACTGTACAGGAGCTGACACTGTGACACACACATGGACCTGACATGAGCTGACACTGAGACACACACACGGACCATACAGGAGCTGACACTGAGACACACACGGACCGTACAGGAGCTGACACTGAGACACACACAGACTCTACAGGAGCTGAAACCGAGAAACACACATGGACCGTAGAGCAGCTGACACTCAGACACACACACTGACTGTACAGGAGCTGACACTGAGACACACACAACGACTGTACAGGAGCTGACACTGAGACACACACATAGACTGTACAGGAGCTGACACTGAGAAACACACAAGGACTTTACAGGAGCTGACACTGAGACACACGCACACAGACTGTGCAGGAGCTGACATTGAGACACACATGGACCATACAGGAGCTGACACTGAGACACACACACAGATTGTACAGGAGCTGACACTGAGACACCACACAGACCATACAGGAGCTGACACTGAGACACACACACGGAACGTACAGGAGCTGACACTGAGACACACACACAGACTGTACAGGAGCTGACACTGTTCCACAGACACGGACCGTACAGGAGCTGACACTGAGACACACACACGGACCATACAGGAGCTGACACTGAGACACACACACACAGAGTGTACAGGAGCTGACAATGAGATACACGGACCGTACAGTAGCTGACACTGAGACAGACACACAGACTGTACAGGAGATGGCAATGAAACACACACACACGGACTGTACAGGCACTGACACTGAGACACTCACGGACTGTACATGCGCTGACACTGAGACACAGACACGGACTGTACAGGAGCTGACACTGAGACACATATAGACCGTACAGGAGCTGACAGTGAGACAAACACACAGACCGTACAGGAGTTGACACTGAGACACACACACACAGACTGTACAGGAGCTGAAACTTAGACACACACGGACGGTACATGAGCTGACACTGAGACACTGACATGGACCGTACATGAGCTGACACTGAGACACTGACAGGGACCGTACATGAGCTGACACTGAGACACACACACAGTCCGTACAGGAGCTGACACTGGGACACACACACGGACCATACAGGATCTGACATTGAGACACACACACGGACCATACAGGTGCTGACACTGAGACACACACACAGACCGTACAGGAGCTGACACTGAGACACACGGACCATACAGGAGCTGACACTGAGACACATACACGGACTGTACAGGAGCTGGCACTGAGACACACAAACACGGATTGTACAGGAGCTGACACTTAGACACTCACGGACTGTACATGCTCTGACACTGAGACACACACATGGACCTTACAGGAGCTGACACTGGGACACACACACATGGAATGTACAGGAGCTGAAACTGAGACACACATACAGACTGTACAGGAGCTGACACTGTGACACACACACGGACCGTACAGGAGCTGACACTGAGACACACACACACAGACTGTACAGGAGCTGACACTGAGACACTGACAGGGACTGTACATCAGCTGACACTGAGACACTGGCAGGGACTGTTCATGAGCTGACACTGAGACACTGACAGGGACTGTAGATGAGCTGACACTGAGACACTCACATGGTCCGTACAGTATCTGACAATGAGAAACACACATAGAACATACAGGAGCTGACACTGAGACACACACACAGTCCGTACAGGAGCTGACACTGAGACACACACACGGACCAAACAGGAGCTGACATTGGGACACACACACGGACCATAGAGGAGCTCACACTGAGACACACACAAGGACCATACAGAAGCTGACACTGAGACACACACACGGACCATACAGTAGCTGACACTGAGACACACACACGGACTGTACAGGAGCTGACAGTGAGACACACACACACGGACTGTACAGGAGTGGAAACTGAGACTCACACGGACTGTACAGGAGCTGACACTGTGACACACACATGGACCATACAGGAGCTGACACTGAGACACACACATGGACCGTACAGGAGCTGGCACTGAGACACACACACGGACTTTACAGGAGCTGACAATTAGCCACTCATGGAGTGTACAGGAGCTGACACTGAGACACACACATGGACCGTACAGGAGCTGACATTGAGACACACACGGACCGTACAGGAGCGGACACTGAGACACACACACAAGGACTGTACAGGAGCTGACACTGAGACACACACACGGACCGTACAGGAGCTGACACTGAGACACACACACACAGACCGTACAGTAGCAGACACTGAGACACACACACGGACCATACAGGAGCTGAAACTGAGACACACACACGGACTGTACATGAGCAGACACTGAGACACTGACAGGGACCGTACATGAGCTGACACTGAGACACTGACAGGGACCGTACATCAGCTGACACTGAGACACTCACATGGACCGTACAGGATCTGACAATGAGACACACGGACCATACAGGAGCTGACACTGAGACACACACACAGACCGTACAGGAGCTGACACTGAGACACACGGACCATACAGGAGCTGACACTGAGACACACACACGGACCGTACAGGAGCTTGCACTGAGACACGCACACATGGACTGTACAGGAGCTGACACTGAGCCACTCATGGACTGTAAATTCGCTGACAGTGAGACACACACACGGACCGTACAGGAGCTGACACTGAGACACACATGGACCATACAGGAGCTGACAGTGAGACAAACACATGGACCGTACAGGAGCTGACACTGAGACACACACACATGGACCATACAGTAGCTGACACTGAGACACACACACACAGAAAGTACAGTAGCTGAAACTGAGACACACACACGGACCGTACAGGAGCTGACACTGTGACACACACACAGACTGTACAGGAGCTGACACTGTGACACACACACGGACCGTACATGAGCTGACACTGAGACACTGACAGGGACCGTAAATCAGCTGACACTGAGACACTCACATGCACCGTACAGGAGCTGAAACTGAGACACACACACACAGACCGTTCAGTAGCAGACACTCAGACACACACACGGATCGTACAGGAGCTGAAACTGAGACACAAACACAGACTGTACAGGAGCTGATACTGTGACACACACACGGACCATACAGGTGCTGACACTGAGACACACACATGGAACGTACAGGAGCTGACACTGAGTCACACACACGGACCATACAGGAGCTGACACTGAGACACACACACAGAGCGTACAGGAGCTGACACTGAGACACACGGACCATACAGGAGCTGGCACTGAGACACACACACTGACCGTACAGGAGCTGGAACAGAGACACACACACACGGACTGTCCAGGAGCTGACTTTGAGACACTCACGGACTGTACATGCGCTGACACTGAGACACACACACGGACCGTACAGGAGCTGACACTGAGACACACACACTGACTGTACAGGAGCTGACACTGAGACACACACAACGACTGTACAGGAGCTGACACTGAGACACACACATAGACTGTACAGGAGCTGAAAATGATACACACACAAGGATTGTACAGGAGCTGACACTGAGACAAACACACACAGACTGTACAGGAGCTGACACTGAGATACACACAAGGACTGTGCAGGAGCTGACACTGAGACACAAATGGACAATACAGGAGCTGACACTGAGACACACACAGACTGTACAGGAGCTGACACTGTGACACACACATGGACCTGACATGAGCTGACACTGAGACACACACACGGACCATACAGGAGCTGACACTGAGACACACACGGACCGTACAGGAGCTGACACTGAGACACACACAGACTCTACAGGAGCTGAAACCGAGAAACACACATGGACCGTAGAGCAGCTGACACTCAGACACACACACTGACTGTACAGGAGCTGACACTGAGACACACACAACGACTGTACAGGAGCTGACACTGAGACACACACATAGACTGTACAGGAGCTGACACTGAGAAACACACAAGGACTTTACAGGAGCTGACACTGAGACACACGCACACAGACTGTGCAGGAGCTGACATTGAGACACACATGGACCATACAGGAGCTGACACTGAGACACACACACAGATTGTACAGGAGCTGACACTGAGACACCACACAGACCATACAGGAGCTGACACTGAGACACACACACGGAACGTACAGGAGCTGACCGTGAGAAACACACACACGGACTGTACAGGAGCGGAAACTGAGACACACACGGACCGTACAGGAGATGACACTGTGACACACACATGGACCGTACAGGAGCTGACATTGAGACACACACACAGACCGTACAGGAGCTGACACTGAGACACACACACAGCCCGTACAGGAGCTGACACTGAGACACACACATGGACTGTACAGGAGCTGAAACTGAGACACACACAGACCGTAAAGGAGCTGACACTGAGACACACACACAGACCGTACAGGAGCTGACACTGAGACACACGGACCATACAGGAGCTGACACTGAGACACACACACGGACCGTACAGGAGCTTGCACTGAGACACGCACACATGGACTGTACAGGAGCTGACACTGAGCCACTCATGGACTGTAAATTCGCTGACAGTGAGACACACACACGGACCGTACAGGAGCTGACACTGAGACACACATGGACCATACAGGAGCTGACAGTGAGACAAACACACGGACCGTACAGGAGCTGACACTGAGACACACACACATGGACCATACAGTAGCTGACACTGAGACACACACACACAGAAAGTACAGTAGCTGAAACTGAGACACACACACGGACCGTACAGGAGCTGACACTGTGACACACACACAGACTGTACAGGAGCTGACACTGTGACACACACACGGACCGTACATGAGCTGACACTGAGACACTGACAGGGACCGTAAATCAGCTGACACTGAGACACTCACATGCACCGTACAGGAGCTGAAACTGAGACACACACACACAGACCGTTCAGTAGCTGACACTCAGACACACACACGGATCGTACAGGAGCTGAAACTGAGACACAAACACAGACTGTACAGGAGCTGATACTGTGACACACGCACGGACCATACAGGTGCTGACACTGAGACACACACATGGAACGTACAGGAGCTGACACTGAGTCACACACACAGAGCGTACAGGAGCTGACACTGAGACACACGGACCATACAGGAGCTGGCACTGAGACACACACACTGACCGTACAGGAGCTGGAACAGAGACACACACACACGGACTGTCCAGGAGCTGACTTTGAGACACTCACGGACTGTACATGCGCTGACACTGAGACACACACACGGACCGTACAGGAGCTGACACTGAGACACACACACTGACTGTACAGGAGCTGACACTGAGACACACACAACGACTGTACAGGAGCTGACACTGAGACACACACATAGACTGTACAGGAGCTGAAAATGATACACACACAAGGATTGTACAGGAGCTGACACTGAGACAAACACACACAGACTGTACAGCAGCTGACACTGAGATACACACAAGAACTGTGCAGGAGCTGACACTGAGACACAAATGGACAATACAGGAGCTGACACTGAGACACACACATAGACTGTACAGGAGCTGACACTGAGACACACGCACACAGACTATGCAGGAGCTGACACTGAGACACACATGGACCATACAGGAGCTGACACTGAGACACACACACAGATTGTACAGGAGCTGACACTGAGACACCACACACACGGACTGTACAGGAGCGGAAACTGAGACACACACGGACCGTACAGGAGATGACACTGTGACACACACATGGACTGTACAGGAGCTGACATTGAGACACACACACGGACCGTACAGGAGCTGACACTGAGACACACACACAGCCCGTACAGGAGCTGACACTGAGACACACACATGGACTGTACAGGAGCTGAAACTGAGACACACACAGACCGTAAAGGAGCTGACACTGAGACACACACACAGACCGTACAGGAGCTGACACTGAGACACACAGACCATACAGGAGCTGACACTGAGACACACACACGGACCGTACAGGAGCTTACACTGAGCCACTCATGGACTGTAAATTCGCTGACACTGAAACACACACACGGACCGTACAGGAGCTGACACTGAGACACACACGGACCATACAGGAGCTGACAGTGAGACAAACACACGGACCGTACAGGAGCTGACACTGAGACACACACACATGGACCATACAGTAGCTGACACTGAGACACACACACACAGCAAGTACAGTAGCTGAAACTGAGACACACACACGGACCGTACAGGAGCTGACACTCAGACACACACACAGACTGTATAGGAGCTGACACTGTGACACACACACGGACCGTACATGAGCTGACACTGAGACACTGACAGGGACCGTAAATCAGCTGACACTGAGACACTCACATGGACCGTACAGGAGCTGAAACTGAGACACACACACACAGAAAGTACAGTATCTGAAACTGAGACACACACACGGACCGTACAGGAGCTGACACTGAGATACACACACAGACTGTACAGGAGCTGACACTGGGACACACACACGGACCATACAGGAGCTGAAATTGAGACACACACACGGACCATACAGGAGCTCACACTGAGAAAAACACATGGACCATACAGAAGCTGACACTGAGACACACAAGGACCATACAGGAGCTGACACTGAGACACACACAGACTCTACAGGAGCTGAAACCGAGACACACACATGGACCGTACAGGAGCTGACACTGAGACACACACGGACCATACAGGAGCTGACAGTGAGACAAACACATGGACCGTACAGGAGCTGACACTGAGACACACTCACAAGGACTGTACAGGAGCTGACACTGAGACACACACACATGGACCATACAGTAGCTGACACTGAGACACACACACACAGGCCGTACAGTAGCTGAAACTGAGACACACACACGCACCATACAGGAGCTGACACTGTGACACACACACAGACTGTACAGGAGCTGACACTGTGACACACACACGGACCTGACATGAGCTGACACTGAGACACACACACGGACCATACAGGAGCTGACACTGAGACACACACGGACCGTACAGGAGCTGACACTGAGACACACACAGACTCTACAGGAGCTGAAACCGAGAAACACACATGGACCGTAGAGCAGCTGACACTCAGACACACACACTGACTGTACAGGAGCTGACACTGAGACACACACAACGACTGTACAGGAGCTGACACTGAGACACACACATAGACTGTACAGGAGCTGACACTGAGAAACACACAAGGACTTTACAGGAGCTGACACTGAGACACACGCACACAGACTGTGCAGGAGCTGACACTGAGACACACATGGACCATACAGGAGCTGACACTGAGACACACACACAGATTGTACAGGAGCTGACACTGAGACACCACACAGACCATACAGGAGCTGACACTGAGACACACACACGGAACGTACAGGAGCTGACCGTGAGAAACACACACACGGACTGTACAGGAGCGGAAACTGAGACACACACGGACCGTACAGGAGATGACACTGTGACACACACATGGACCGTACAGGAGCTGACATTGAGACACACACACAGACCGTACAGGAGCTGACACTGAGACACACACACAGCCCGTACAGGAGCTGACACTGAGACACACACATGGACTGTACAGGAGCTGAAACTGAGACACACACAGACCGTAAAGGAGCTGACACTGAGACACACACACAGACCGTACAGGAGCTGACACTGAGACACACGGACCATACAGGAGCTGACACTGAGACACACACACGGACCGTACAGGAGCTTGCAATGAGACACGCACACATGGACTGTACAGGAGCTGACACTGAGCCACTCATGGACTGTAAATTCGCTGACAGTGAGACACACACACGGACCGTACAGGAGCTGACACTGAGACACACATGGACCATACAGGAGCTGACAGTGAGACAAACACACGGACCGTACAGGAGCTGACACTGAGACACACACACATGGACCATACAGTAGCTGACACTGAGACACACACACACAGAAAGTACAGTAGCTGAAACTGAGACACACACACGGACCGTACAGGAGCTGACACTGTGACACACACACAGACTGTACAGGAGCTGACACTGTGACACACACACGGACCGTACATGAGCTGACACTGAGACACTGACAGGGACCGTAAATCAGCTGACACTGAGACACTCACATGCACCGTACAGGAGCTGAAACTGAGACACACACACACAGACCGTTCAGTAGCTGACACTCAGACACACACACGGATCGTACAGGAGCTGAAACTGAGACACAAACACAGACTGTACAGGAGCTGATACTGTGACACACACACGGACCATACAGGTGCTGACACTGAGACACACACATGGAACGTACAGGAGCTGACACTGAGTCACACACACGGACCATACAGGAGCTGACACTGAGACACACACACAGAGCGTACAGGAGCTGACACTGAGACACACGGACCATACAGGAGCTGGCACTGAGACACACACACTGACCGTACAGGAGCTGGAACAGAGACACACACACACGGACTGTCCAGGAGCTGACTTTGAGACACTCACGGACTGTACATGCGCTGACACTGAGACACACACACGGACCGTACAGGAGCTGACACTGAGACACACACACTGACTGTACAGGAGCTGACACTGAGACACACACAACGACTGTACAGGAGCTGACACTGAGACACACACATAGACTGTACAGGAGCTGAAAATGATACACACACAAGGATTGTACAGGAGCTGACACTGAGACAAACACACACAGACTGTACAGGAGCTGACACTGAGATACACACAAGGACTGTGCAGGAGCTGACACTGAGACACAAATGGACAATACAGGAGCTGACACTGAGACACACACATAGACTGTACAGGAGCTGACACTGAGACACACGCACACAGACTATGCAGGAGCTGACACTGAGACACACATGGACCATACAGGAGCTGACACTGAGACACACACACAGATTGTACAGGAGCTGACACTGAGACACCACACAGACCATACAGGAGCTGACACTGAGACACACACACGGAACGTACAGGAGCTGACCGTGAGAAACACACACACGGACTGTACAGGAGCGGAAACTGAGACACACACGGACCGTACAGGAGATGACACTGTGACACACACATGGACTGTACAGGAGCTGACATTGAGACACACACACGGACCGTACAGGAGCTGACACTGAGACACACACACAGCCCGTACAGGAGCTGACACTGAGACACACACATGGACTGTACAGGAGCTGAAACTGAGACACACACAGACCGTAAAGGAGCTGACACTGAGACACACACACAGACCGTACAGGAGCTGACACTGAGACACACAGACCATACAGGAGCTGACACTGAGACACACACACGGACCGTACAGGAGCTTACACTGAGCCACTCATGGACTGTAAATTCGCTGACACTGAGACACACACACGGACCGTACAGGAGCTGACACTGAGACACACACGGACCATACAGGAGCTGACAGTGAGACAAACACACGGACCGTACAGGAGCTGACACTGAGACACACACATATGGACCATACAGTAGCTGACACTGAGACACACACACACAGAAAGTACAGTAGCTGAAACTGAGACACACACACGGACCGTACAGGAGCTGACACTCAGACACACACACAGACTGTATAGGAGCTGACACTGTGACACACACACGGACCGTACATGAGCTGACACTGAGACACTGACAGGGACCGTAAATCAGCTGACACTGAGACACTCACATGGACCGTACAGGAGCTGAAACTGAGACACACACACACAGACCGTTCAGTAGCTGACACTCAGACACACACACGGATCGTACAGGAGCTGACACTGAGACACAAACACAGAATGTACAGGAGCTGATAATGTGACACACACACGGACCATACAGGTGCTGTCACTGAGACACACATATGGAACGTACAGGAGCTGACACTGAGTCACACACACGGACCATACAGGAGCTGACACTGAGACACACGGACCATACAGGAGCTGGCACTGAGACACACACACTGACAGTACAGGAGCTGACACTGAGACACACACACATGGACTGTCCAGGAGCTGACCTTGAGACACTCACGGACTGTACATGCGCTGACACTGAGACACACACACGGACCGTACAGGAGCTGACACTGAGACACACACACTGACTGTACAGGAGCTGACACTGAGACACACACAACAATTGTACAGGAGCTGACACTGAGACACACACATAGTCTGTACAGGAGCTGAAAATGATACACACACAAGGACTGTACAGGAGCTGACACTGAGAAAAACACACACAGACTGTACAGGAGCTGACACTGAGATACACACAAGGAATGTGCAGGAGCTGACACTGAGACACAAATGGACAATACAGGAGCTGACACTGAGACACACACATAGACTGTACAGGAGCTGACACTGCGACACACACAAGGACTTTACAGGAGCTGACACTGAGACACACGCACACAGACTATGCAGGAGCTGACACTGAGACACACATGGACCATACAGGAGCTGACACTGAGACACACACACAGATTGTACAGGAGCTGACACTGAGAAACCACACAGACCATACAGGAGCTGACACTGAGACACCAAACAGACCATACAGTTGCTGACACTGAGAAACACACAAGGAACGTACAGGAGATGACCGTGAGACACACAAACACGGAATGTACAGGAGCGGAAACTGAGACACACACGGACCGTACAGGAGCTGACACTGTGACACACACATGGACCGTACAGGAGCTGACATTGAGACACACACACGGACTGTAAAGGAGCTGACACTGAGACACACACACAGCCCTTACAGGAGCTGACACTGAGACACACACACGGACCGTACAGGAGCTGACACTGTGACACACACACAGACTGTACAGGAGCTGACACTGTGACACACACACGGACCGTACATGAGCTGACACTGAGACACTGACAGGGACCGTAAATCAGCTGACACTGAGACACTCACATGCACCGTACAGGAGCTGAAACTGAGACACACACACACAGACCGTTCAGTAGCTGACACTCAGACACACACACGGATCGTACAGGAGCTGAAACTGAGACACAAACACAGACTGTACAGGAGCTGATACTGTGACACACACACGGACCATACAGGTGCTGACACTGAGACACACACATGGAACGTACAGGAGCTGACACTGAGTCACACACACGGACCATACAGGAGCTGACACTGAGACACACACACAGAGCGTACAGGAGCTGACACTGAGACACACGGACCATACAGGAGCTGGCACTGAGACACACACACTGACCGTACAGGAGCTGGAACAGAGACACACACACACGGACTGTCCAGGAGCTGACTTTGAGACACTCACGGACTGTACATGCGCTGACACTGAGACACACACACGGACCGTAGAGGAGCTGACACTGAGACACACACACTGACTGTACAGGAGCTGACACTGAGACACACACAACGACTGTACAGGAGCTGACACTGAGACACACACATAGACTGTACAGGAGCTGAAAATGATACACACACAAGGATTGTACAGGAGCTGACACTGAGACAAACACACACAGACTGTACAGGAGCTGACACTGAGATACACACAAGGACTGTGCAGGAGCTGACACTGAGACACAAATGGACAATACAGGAGCTGACACTGAGACACACACATAGACTGTACAGGAGCTGACACTGAGACACACGCACACAGACTATGCAGGAGCTGACACTGAGACACACATGGACCATACAGGAGCTGACACTGAGACACACACACAGATTGTACAGGAGCTGACACTGAGACACCACACAGACCATACAGGAGCTGACACTGAGACACACACACGGAACGTACAGGAGCTGACCGTGAGAAACACACACACGGACTGTACAGGAGCGGAAACTGAGACACACACGGACCGTACAGGAGATGACACTGTGACACACACATGGACTGTACAGGAGCTGACATTGAGACACACACACGGACCGTACAGGAGCTGACACTGAGACACACACACAGCCCGTACAGGAGCTGACACTGAGACACACACATGGACTGTACAGGAGCTGAAACTGAGACACACACAGACCGTAAAGGAGCTGACACTGAGACACACACACAGACCGTACAGGAGCTGACACTGAGACACACACACGGACCGTACAGGAGCTTACACTGAGCCACTCATGGACTGTAAATTCGCTGACACTGAGACACACACACGGACCGTACAGGAGCTGACACTGAGACACACACGGACAATACAGGAGCTGACAGTGAGACAAACACACGGACCGTACAGGAGCTGACACTGAGACACACACACATGGACCATACAGTAGCTGACACTGAGACACACACACACAGAAAGTACAGTAGCTGAAACTGAGACACACACACGGACCGTACAGGAGCTGACACTCAGACACACACACAGACTGTATAGGAGCTGACACTGTGACACACACACGGACCGTACATGAGCTGACACTGAGACACTGACAGGGACCGTAAATCAGCTGACACTGAGACACTCACATGGACCGTACAGGAGCTGAAACTGAGACACACACACACAGACCGTTCAGTAGCTGACACTCAGACACACACACGGATCGTACAGGAGCTGACACTGAGACACAAACACAGACTGTACAGGAGCTGATAATGTGACACACACACGGACCATACAGGTGCTGTCACTGAGACACACATATGGAACGTACAGGAGCTGACACTGAGTCACACACACGGACCATACAGGAGCTGACACTGAGACACACGGACCATACAGGAGCTGGCACTGAGACACACACACTGACAGTACAGGAGCTGACACTGAGACACACACACATGGACTGTCCAGGAGCTGACCTTGAGACACTCACGGACTGTACATGCGCTGACACTGAGACACACACACGGACCGTACAGGAGCTGACACTGAGACACACACACTGACTGTACAGGAGCTGACACTGAGACACACACAACAATTGTACAGGAGCTGACACTGAGACACACACATAGTCTGTACAGGAGCTGAAAATGATACACACACAAGGACTGTACAGGAGCTGACACTGAGAAAAACACACACAGACTGTACAGGAGCTGACACTGAGATACACACAAGGAATGTGCAGGAGCTGACACTGAGACACAAATGGACAATACAGGAGCTGACACTGAGACACACACATAGACTGTACAGGAGCTGACACTGCGACACACACAAGGACTTTACAGGAGCTGACACTGAGACACACGCACACAGACTATGCAGGAGCTGACACTGAGACACACATGGACCATACAGGAGCTGACACTGAGACACACACACAGATTGTACAGGAGCTGACACTGAGAAACCACACAGACCATACAGGAGCTGACACTGAGACACCAAACAGACCATACAGTTGCTGACACTGAGAAACACACAAGGAACGTACAGGAGATGACCGTGAGACACACAAACACGGAATGTACAGGAGCGGAAACTGAGACACACACGGACCGTACAGGAGCTGACACTGTGACACACACATGGACCGTACAGGAGCTGACATTGAGACACACACACGGACTGTAAAGGAGCTGACACTGAGACACACACACAGCCCTTACAGGAGCTGACACTGAGACACACACATGGACTGTACAGGAGCTGACACTGAGACACACACACAGACCGTACAGGAGCTGACACTGAGACACACGGACCATACAGGAGCAGACACTGAGACACACACATGGACTGTACAGGAGCTGACACTGAGCCACTCATGGACTGTAAATTCACTGACACTGAGACACACACACGGACCGTACAGGAGCTGACAGTGAGACAAACACACGGACCGTACAGGAGCTGACACTGAGACACTCACACATGGACCATACAGTAGCTGAAACTGAGACACACACACACAGAAAGTACAGTATCTGAAACTGAGACACACACACGGACCGTACAGGAGCTGACACTGAGATACACACACAGACTGTACAGGAGCTTACACTGTGACACACACACGGACCGTAAATGAGCTGACACTGAGACACACACACGGACCGTACAGGAGCTGACACTGAGACAAACACACGGACTGTACAGGAGCTGACAGTGAGACTCATACACACGGACTGCACAGGAGCTGACTTTGAGACACACACGGACTGTACATGAGCTGACACTGAGACACTGACAGGGACCGTAAATCACCTGACACTGAGACACTCACATGGACCGTACAGGAGCTGAAACTGAGACACACACACACAGATCGTTCAGTAGCTGACACTCAGACACACACACGGATCGTACAGGAGCTGACACTGAGACACACACACAGACTGTACATGAGCTGACACTGTGACACACACACAGACCATACAGGCGCTGACACTGAGACACACACATGGAACGTACAGGAGCTGACACTGAGACACACACATGGACCGTACAGGAGCTGGAAAAGAGACACACACACACGGACTGTACAGGAGCTGACTTTGAGACACTCACGGACTGTACATGCGCTGACACTGAGACACACACACGGACCGTACAAGAGCTGACACTGAGAGACACACAGAACGTACAGGAGCTGACAGTGAGACAAACACACGGACCGCATTGGAGCTGACACTGAGACACACACACACGGAATGTACAGGAGCTGACACTGAGACACACACACACAGACCGTTCAGTAGCTGACACTGAGACACACACACGGATCGTACAGGAGCTGGCAATGAAACACACACAGACGGACTGTACAGGCGATGAAACTGAGACACTCACGGACTGTACATGCGCTGACACTAAGACACAGACACGGACTGTACAGGAGCTGACACTGAGACACATAAAGACCGTACAGGAGCTGACAGTGAGACAAACACATGGACCGTACAGGAGCTGACACTGAGACACACACACAAAGACTGTACAGGAGCTGACACTGAGACACACACACGGACCGTACAGGAGCTGACAGGGAGACACACACACACAGACCGTACAGGAGCTGACACTGTGACACGCACACGGACCGTAGAGGAGCTGACACTGAGACACACACACACGGACTGTACAGGAGCTGAAACTGAGACACACACAGACTGTAGATGAGCTGACACTGAGACACTCACATGGACCGTACAGGATCTGACAATGAGAAACACACATAGACTGTCTAGGAGCTGACACTGAGACACCCACACTGTCCGTAGAGGAGCTGAAACTGAGACACACACATGGATCATACAGGAGCTGACATTGGGACACACAGACGGACCATACAGGAGCTCACACTGAGACACACACGGACCATACAGAAGCTGACACTGAGACACACACACGGACTGTACAGGAGCTGACACTGAGACACACATGGACCGTACAGGAGCTGACACTGAGACACACACATGGAGCATAGAGCAGCTGAAACTGAGACACACACAGAGACTGTACAGGAGCTGACACTGGGACACACACACGGACCATACAGGAGCTGACACTGAGACACACACACACGGACTGTACAGGAGCTGACACTGTGACACACACATGGACCGTACAGGAGCTGACACTGAGACACACACACGGACCATACAGGAGCTGACACTGAGAAACACACACAGAGAGTACAGGAGCTGACAATGAGACACACACACGGACCGTACAGGAGCTGACACTGAGACACACACACACAGACCATACAGGAGCTGACACTGAGACACACGTACCATAGAGGAGCTGACAGTGAGACACACACACGGACCGTACAGGAGCTGGCACTGAGAGACACACACACGGATTGTACAGGATCTGACACTGAGACACTCACGGACTGTACATGCGCTGACACTGAGACACACACACAGACCGTACAGGAGCTGACACTGAGACACACACAGAGCATACAGGAGCTGACAGTGAGACAAACAGACGGACCGTACAGGAGCTTCCACTTAGACACACACACAAGGACTGTGCAGGAGGTGACACTGACACAAACACACGGACCGTACAGGAGCTGACACTGAGACACACACACACAGACCATACAGTAGCTGACACTGAGACAAACACACGGACCGTACAGGAGGTGACACAGAGACACACACACAGACTGTAAAGGAGCTGACACTGTGACACACACACACGGACTGGACAGGAGCTGATACTGAGACACAGACACATCAACTGTACAGGAGCTGAAAATGAGACACACACAGACTGTACATGAGCTGACACTGAGACACTCACATGGACCGTACAGGATCTAACAATGAGAAACACGCATGGACCGTACAGGAGCTGACACTGAGACACACACACAGTCAGTACTGGAGCTCACACTGAGACACACACACGGACCATACAGGAGCTTACATTGGGACACACACACAGACCATACAGGAGCACACATTGAGACACACACACGGACCATACAGAAGCTGACACTGAGACACACACACAGACCATACAGGAGCTGACACTGAGACCCACACACGGACTGTACAGGAGATGACACTGAGTCACACACGGACTGTACAGGAGCTGACACTGAGACACACACACGGAATGTGGAGCAGCTGACACTGAGACAAACACACGGACCGTACGGGAGCTGAAACTGAGACACAAACGGACTGTACGTGAGCTGACACTGAGACACTCACATGGACCGTACAGGATCTGACAATGAGAAACACACATGGACCATACAGGAGCTGACACTGAGACACACACACTGACCATACAGGAGCTGACATTGAGACACACACATGGACCGTACAGGAGCTGACACTGAGACACACACACTGACTGTGCAGGAGCTGACACTGAAACACACACAAGGACTGTACAGGAGCTGACACTGAGACACACACACAGACTGTACAGGAGCTGACATTGAGACACACACAAGGACTGTGCAGGAGCTGACACTGAGACACAAATGGACCATACTGGAGCTGACACTGAGACATGCACACAAACTGTACAGGAGCTGACACTGAGACACACACACGGACTGTGCAGGAGCTGACATTGAGACACACACAAGGACTGTACTGGAGCGGACACTGATAAAAACACACAAAGACTGTACAGGAGCTGACAATGAGACAAACACAAGGACTGTGCAGGAGCTGACACTGAGACACAAATGGACCATACTGGAGCTGACACTGAGACATGCACACAAACTGTACAGGAGCTGACACTGAGACACACACACGGACTGTGCAGGAGATCACACTGAGACTCACATGGACCATACAGGAGCTGACACTGAAACACACACACAGATTGTACAGGAGCTGACACTGAGACACCACACAGACCATACAGGAGCTGACACCGAGACACCACACAGACCATACAGGAGCTGACACTGAGACACACACACGGACCGTAAAGGAGCTGACAGTAAGACACACACACACAGACTGTACAGGAGCGGAAACTGAGACACACACGGACCGTACACGAGCTGACACTGAGACACACACATGGACCGTACAGGAGCTGACACTGAGACACACACATGGACCGTACAGGAGCTGACACTGAGACACAAACACAGACCCTACAGGAGCTGACACTGAGACACACATGGAACCGTTCAGGAGCTGGCACTGAGACACACACGCACGGACTGTACAGGAGCTGACACTGAGCCACTGATGGACTGTACAGGAGCAGACACTGAGACACACACACGGACCATACAGGAGCTGACATTGAGACATACACGGACCGTAAAAGAGCTGACAGTGACTAACACAAAGACCGTACAGGAGCTGACACTGAGAAACACACATAAGGACTGTACAGGAGCTGACACTGAGACACACACACACGGACCTTACAGGAGCTGACACTGAGATAGACACACACAGACCGTACAGTAGCTGATACTGAGACACACACACGGACCGTACAGGAGCTGACACTGAGACACACACACCGACTGTACAGGAGCTGACACTGGGACACCCACACGGACCGTACAGGAGCTGACACTGAGACACACACACGGACCGTACAGGAGCTGCCACTGAGACACACACATGGACCTTACAGGAGCTGACAGTGAGACACACAAACACGGACTGTACAGGAGCTGAAACTGAGACACACACGGACTGTACATGAGCTGACACTGAGACAATCACATGGACCGTACAGGAGCTGACACTGAGACACACACACACAGACCGTTCAGTAGCTGACACTGAGACACACACACGGATCGTACAGGAGCTGACACTGAGACACACACACAGACTGTACAGGAGCTGACACTGATACACAGACACGGACCGTACAGGAGCTGACACTGTGACACACACACGGACCGTACAGGAGCTGACATTGAGACACACACGGACCGTACAGGAGCTGACAGTGACAAACACATGGACCGTACAGGAGCTGACACTGAGAAACACACACAAGGACTGTACAGGAGCTGACACTGAGACACATACACACGGACCTTACAGGAGCTGACCCTGAGACACACACACACAGACCGTACAGAAGCTGACACTGAGACACACACACGGACCGTACAGGAGCTGACACTGAGACACACACACAGACTGTACAGGAGCTGACACTGTGACACCCACACGGACCGTACAGGAGCTGACACTGAGACACACACACGGACCGTACAGGAGCTGCCACTGAGACACATACATGGACCTTACAGGAGCTGACAGTGAGGCACACACACACGGACTGTACAGGAGCTGAAACGGAGACACACACGGACTGTACATGAGCTGACACTGAGACAATCACATGGACCTTACAGGAGCTGAAACTGAGACACACACACACAGACCGTTCAGTAGCTGACACTGAGACACACACACGGATCGTACAGGAGCTGACACTGAGACACACACACAGACTGTACAGGAGCTGACACTGTTACATAGACATGGAAAGTACAGGAGCTGACACTGAGAGACACACAGGGACCATACAGGAGCTGACACTGAGACAAACACACACAGAGTGTACAGGAGCTGACAATGAGACACACGGACCGTACAGTAGCTGACACTGAGACACACACACAGACCGTACAGCAGCTGGCAATGAAACACTCACACACGGACTGTACATGCGCTGACACTGAGACACAGGCACGGACTGTACACGAGCTGACACTGAGACACATACAGACCGTACAGGAGCTGACAGTAGACAAACACACAGACCACACAGGAGCTGACACAGAGACACACACACAACGACTGTACAGGAACTGACACTGAGCCACACACACGGACCGTACAGGAGCTGACACTGTGACACACACACACAGACCGTACAGGAGCTGACACTGAGACACACACACGGACCGTACAGGAGCAGACACTGAGACACACACACAGACTGTACAGGAGCTGACACTGTGTCACACACACAGACCATACAGGAGGTGACACTGAGACACACACACACGGACTGTACAGGAGCTGAAACTTAGACACACACGGACGGTACATGAGCTGACACTGAGACACTGACATGGACTGTACATGAGCTGACACTGAGACACTGACAGGGACCATGCATGAGCTGACACTGAGACACACACACAGTCCGTACAGGAGCTGACACCGGGACACACACACGGACCATACAGGAGCTGACATTGAGACACACACACGGACCATACAGGAGCTGACACTGAGACACACGGACCATACAGGAGCTGACACTGAGACACATACACGGACTGTACAGGAGCTGGCACTGAGACACACACACACGGATTGTACAGGAGCTGACACTGAGACACTCACGGACTGTACATGCGCTGACACTGAGACACACACACGGACCGTACAGGAGCTGACTTTGAGACACACACACATGGACAGTACAGGAGCTGAAACTGAGACACACATACAGACTGTACAGGATTTGACACTGAGACACACACACGGACCGTACAGGAGCTGACACTGAGACACACACACACGGACTGTACAGGAGCTGACACTGAGACACTGACAGGGACTGTACATCAGCTGACACTGAGACACTGACAGCGACTGTACATGAGCTGACACTGAGACACTGACAGGGACCGTAAATGAGCTGACACTGAGACACCAACAGGGACTGTAGATGAGCTGACACTGAGGCACTCACATGGACCATACAGGAGCTGACACTGAGACACACACACGGACCAAACAGGAGCTGACATTGGGACACACACACGGACCATAGAGGAGCTCACAATGAGACACACATAAGGACCATACAGAAGCTGACACTGAGACACACACACGGACCAAACAGGAGCTGACATTGGGACACACACACGGACCATAGAGGAGCTGACACCGTGACACACACACGGACCAAACAGGAGCTGACATTGGGACACACACACGGACCATAGAGGAGCTCACAATGAGACACACATAAGGACCATACAGGAGCTGCCACTGTGACACACACATGGACCGTACAGGATTAGACAATGAGAAACACACATAGAACGTACAGGAGCTGACACTGAGAGACACACACAGTCCGTACAGGAGCTGACACTGATTCACACACACAGACCATACAGGAGCTGACAGTGGGACACACACACGGACCATACAGAGGCTCACACTGTGACACACACACAGACTGTACAGGAGCTGACACTGAGACACACACACAGAGAGTACAGGAGCTGACTCTGAGACACATGGACCACACAGGAGCTGGCACTGAGACACACACACAGACCGTACAGGAGCTGACACTGAGACCCAAACACACAGACCGTACAGTAGCTGACACTGAGACACACACACTGACTGTACAGGAACTGATACTGAGACACACCCAACGACTGTACAGGAGCTGACACTGAGACACACACATAGACTGTACAGGAGCTGAAAATGAGACAAACACCAGGACTGTACACGAGCTGACACTGAGATAAACACACACAGACTGTACAGGAGCTGACACTGAAACACACACAAGGACTGTACATGAGCTGACACTGAGACACAAATGGACCATACAGGAGCTGACACTGAGACACACACACACAGACGGTACAGTATCTGAAACTGAGACACACACACGGACCGTACAGGAGCTGACGCTGAGATACACACACAGACTGTACAGGAGCTGACACTGTGACACACACACGGTCCGTAAATGAGCTGACACTGAGACGCACACACGGACCGTACAGGGGCTGACAGTGATACACACACACACGGACTGCACAGGAGCTGACTTTGAGACACACACGGACTGTACATGAGATGACACTGAGACACTGACAGGGACCGTAAATCAGCTGACACTGAGACACTCACATGGACCGTACAAGAGATGAAACTGAGACACACACACACAGATCGTTCAGTAGCTGACAATCAGACACACACACGGATCGTACAGGAGCTGACACTGAGACACACACACAGACTGTACATGAGCTGACACTGTGACACACACACGGACCATACAGGCGCTAACACTGAGAAACACACATGGAACATACAGGAGCTGACACTGAAACACACACACGGACCATACAGGAGCTGAGACTGAGACACACACACAGAGACTACAGGAGCTGACACTGAGACACATGGACCATACAGGAGCTGGCACTGAGACACACACACGGACTGTACAGGAGCTGACCCTGAGACACACACACACAGACCGTACAGAAGCTGACACTGAGACACACACACTGACTGTACAGGAGCTGACACTGAGACACACGCACACAGACTGTGCAAGAGCTGACACTGAGACACACATGGACCATACAGGAGCTGACCCTGAGACACACACACAGATTGTACAGGAGCTGACACTGAGACACCACACAGACCATACAGGAGCTGACACTGAGACACACACACGAACTGTACAGGAGCTGACACTGAGACACAACACAGACCATACAAGAGCTGACACTGAGACGCACACATGGAACCGTACAGGAGCTGGCACTGAAACACACACACACGGACTGTACAGCAGCTGACACTGAGCCACTGATGGAGTGTACAGGTGCGGACACTGAGACACACACACGGACCGTACAGGAGCTGACACTGAGACATACACGGACCGTACAGGAGCTGACAGTGACTAACACAAAGACCGTACAGGAGCTGACACTGAAACACACACACGGACCATACAGGAGCTGAGACTGAGACACACACACAGAGACTACAGGAGCTGACACTGAGACACATGGACCATACAGGAGCTGGCACTGAGACACACACACGGACTGTACAGGAGCTGACACTGAGACACACACACAGACTGTACAGGAGCTGACACTGTGACAACCACACGGACCGTACAGGAGCTGACACTGAGACACACACACGGACCGTACAGGAGCTGCCACTGAGACACACACATGGACCTTACAGGAGCTGACAGTGAGACACACACACACGGACTGTACAGGAGCTGAAACGGAGACACACACGGACTGTACATGAGCTGACACTGAGACAATCACATGGACCTTACAGGAGCTGAAACTGAGACACACACACACAGACCGTTCAGTAGCTGACACTGAAACACACACACAGACTGTACAGGAGCTGACACTGTTACACAGACACGGAAAGTACAGGAGCTGACACTGAGACACACACACGGACCGTACAGGAGCTGACACTGAGACACACACACGGACCGTACAGGAGCTGCCACTGAGACACACACATGGACCTTACAGGAGCTGACAGTGAGACACACACACACGGACTGTACAGGAGCTGAAACTGAGACACACACGGACTGTACATGAGCTGACACTGAGACAATCACATGGACCGTACAGGAGCTGACACTGAGACACACACACACAGACCGTTCAGTAGCTGACACTGAGACACACACACGGATCGTACAGGAGCTGACACTGTTACACAGACACAGACCGTACAGGAGCTGACACTGTGACACACACACGGACCGTACAGGAGCTGACATTGAGACACACACGGACCGTACAGGAGCTGACAGTGACAAACACACGGACCGTACAGGAGCTGACACTGAGAACACACACAAGGACTGTACAGGAGCTGACACTGAGACACATACACACGGACCTTACAGGAGCTGACCCTGAGACACACACACACAGACCGTACAGAGGCTGACACTGAGACACACACACGGACCGTACAGGAGCTGACACTGTGACACACACACGGACCGTACAGGAGCTGACATTGAGACACACACGGACCGTACAGGAGCTGACAGTGACAAACACACGGACCGTACAGGAGCTGACACTGAGAAACACACACAAGGACTGTACAGGAGCTGACACTGAGACACATACACACGGACCTTACAGGAGCTGACCCTGAGACACACACACACAGACCGTACAGAGGCTGAAACTGAGACACACACACGGACCGTACAGGAGCTGACACTGAGACACACACACAGACTGTACAGGAGCTGACACTGACACACACACGGACCGTACAGGAGCTGACACTGAGACACACACACACAGACCGTACAGAGGCTGAAACTGAGACACACACACGGACCGTACTGGAGCTGACACTGAGACACACACACGGACCGTACAGGAGCTGCCACTGAGACACACACATGGACCTTACAGGAGCTGACAGTGAGACACACACACACGGACTGTACAGGAGCTGAAACGGAGATACACACGGACTGTACATGAGCTGACACTGAGACAATCACATGGACCTTACAGGAGCTGACACTGAGACACACACACACAGAGTTTACAGGAGCTGACAATGAGACACACGGACCTTACAGTAGCTGACACTGAGACACACACACAGACTGTACAGCAGCTGGCAATGAAACACTCACACACGGACTGTACAGGTGCTGACACTGAGACACTCACGGACTGTACAAGCGCTGACACTGAGACACAGACACGGACTGTACAGGAGCTGACACTGAGACACATACAGACCGTACAGGAGCTGACAGTGAGACAAACACACAGACCATACAGGAGCTGACACTGAGACACACACACAACGACTGTACAGGAACTGACACTGAGACACACACACGGACCGTACAGGAGCTGACACTGAGACACACACACACAGACCGTACAGGAGCTGACACTGAGACACACACACGGACCGTACAGGAGCAGACACTGAGACACACACACAGACTGTACAGGAGCTGACACTGGGACTCCCACACGGACTGTACAGGAGCTGACACTGAGACACACACACACAGACCGTTCAGTAGCTGACACTGAGACACACACACGGATCGTACAGGAGCTAACACTGAGACACACACACAGACTGTACAGGAGCTGACACTGTTACACAGACACGGAAAGTACAGGAGCTGACACTGAGACACACACAGGGACCACACAGGAGCTGACACTGAGACACACACACACAGAGTTTACAGGAGCTGACAATGAGACACACGGACCTTACAGTAGCTGACACTGAGACACACACACAGACTGTACAGCAGCTGGCAATGAAACACTCACACACGGACTGTACAGGCGCTGACACTGAGACACGCACGGACTGTACATGCGCTGACACTGATACACAGACACAGACCGTACAGGAGCTGACAGTGAGACAAACACACAGACCATACAGGAGCTGACACTGAGACACACACACGGACCGTACAGGAGCTGACACTGAGACACACACACACAGACCGTACAGGAGCTGACACTGAGACACACACACGGACCGTACAGGAGCTGACACTGAGACACACACACAGACTGTACAGGATCTGACACTGGGACACCCACACGGACCGTACAGGAGCTGACACTGAGACACACACACGGACCGTACAGGAGCTGCCACTGAGACACACACATGGACCTTACAGGAGCTGACAGTGAGACACACATACACGGACTGTACAGGAGCTGAAACTGAGACACACACGGACTGTACATGAGCTGACACTGAGACAATCACATGGACCGTACAGGAGCTGACACTGAGACACACACACACAGACCATTCAGTAGCTGACACTGAGACACACACATGGATTGTACAGGAGCTGACACTGAGACACACACACAGACTGTACAGGAGCTGACACTGTGACACACACACGGACCGTACAGGAGCTGACATTGAGACACACACGGACCGTACAGGAGCTGACAGTGACAAACACACGGACCGTACAGGAGCTGACACTGAGAAACACACACAAGGACTGTACAGGAGCTCACACTGAGACACATACACACGGACCTTACAGGAGCTGACCCTGAGACACACACACACAGACCGTACAGAAGCTGACACTGAGACACACACACGGACCGTACAGGAGCTGACACTGAGACACACACACAGACTGTACAGGAGCTGACACTGTGACACCCACACGGACCGTACAGGAGCTGACACTGAGACACACACACGGACCGTACAGGAGCAGACACTGAGACACACACACAGACTGTGCAGGAGCTGACACTGGGACACCCACACGGACCGTACAGGAGCTGACACTGAGACACACACACACAGACCGTTCAGTAGCTGACACTGAGACACACACACGGATCGTACAGGAGCTGACACTGAGACACACACAAAGACTGTACAGGAGCTGACACTGTTACACAGACACGGAAAGTACAGGAGCTGACACTGAGACACACACAGGGACCATACAGGAGCTGACACTGAGACACACACACACAGAGTTTACAGGAGCTAACAATGAGACACACGGACCTTACAGTAGCTGACACTGAGACACACACACAGACTGTACAGCAGCTGGCAATGAAACACTCACACACGGACTGTACAGGTGCTGACACTGAGACACTCACGGACTGTACATGCGCTGACACTGATACACAGACACGGACTGTACAGGAGCTGACACTGAGACACATACAGACCGTACAGGAGCTGACAGTGAGACAAAAACACAGACCATACAGGAGCTGACACTGAGACACACACACAACGACTGTACAGGAACTGACACTGAGACACACACACGGACCGTACAGGAGCTGACACTGAGACACACACACACAGACCGTACAGGAGCTGACACTGAGACACACACATGGACCTTACAGGAGCTGACAGTGAGACACACATACACGGACTGTACAGGAGCTGAAACTGAGACACACACGGACTGTACATGAGCTGACACTGAGACAATCACATGGACCGTACAGGAGCTGACACTGAGACACACACACACAGACCATTCAGTAGCTGACACTGAGACACACACATGGATCGTACAGGAGCTGACACTGAGACACACACACAGACTGTACAGGAGCTGACACTGTGACACACACACGGACCGTACAGGAGCTGACATTGAGACACACACGGACCGTACAGGAGCTGACAGTGACAAACACACGGACCGTACAGGAGCTGACACTGGGAAACACACACAAGGACTGTACAGGAGCTCACACTGAGACACATACACACGGACCTTACAGGAGCTGACCCTGAGACACACACACACAGACCATTCAGTAGCTGACACTGAGACACACACACGGACCGTACAGGAGCTGACACTGAGACACACACACAGACTGTACAGGAGCTGACACTGGGACACCCACACGGACCGTACAGGAGCTGACACTGAGACACACACACGGACCGTACAGGAGCTGCCACTGAGACACATACATGGACCTTACAGGAGCTGACAGTGAGACACACACACACGGACTGTACAGGAACTGAAACGGAGACACACACGGACTGTACATGAGCTGACACTGAGACAATCACATGGACCTTACAGGAGCTGAAACTGAGACACACACACACAGACCGTTCAGTAGCTGACACTGAGACACACACACGGATCGTACAGGAGCTGACACTGAGACACACACACAGACTGTACAGGAGCTGACACTGTTACACAGACACGGAAAGTACAGGAGCTGACACTGAGACACACACACGGACCATACAAGAGCTGACACTGAGACACACACACGGACCGTACAGGAGCTGACACTGAGACACACACACACAGACCGTACCGGAGCTGACACTGAGACACACACACGGACCGTACAGGAGCTGACACTGAGACACACACACAGACTGTACAGGATCTGACACTGGGACACCCACACGGACCGTACAGGAGCTGACACTGAGACACACACACGGACTGTACAGGAGCTGCCACTGAGACACACACATGGACCTTACAGGAGCTGACAGTGAGACACACATACACGGACTGTACAGGAGCTGAAACTGAGACACACACGGACTGTACATGAGCTGACACTGAGACAATCACATGGACCGTACAGGAGCTGACACTGAGACACACACACACAGACCATTCAGTAGCTGACACTGAGACACACACATGGATTGTACAGGAGCTGACACTGAGACACACACACAGACTGTACAGGAGCTGACACTGTGACACACACACGGAGCGTACAGGAGCTGACATTGAGACACACACGGACCGTACAGGAGCTGACAGTGACAAACACACGGACCGTACAGGAGCTGACACTGAGAAACACACACAAGGACTGTACAGGAGCTCACACTGAGACACATACACACGGACCTTACAGGAGCTGACCCTGAGACACACACACACAGACCGTACAGAAGCTGACACTGAGACACACACACGGACCGTACAGGAGCTGACACTGAGACACACACACAGACTGTACAGGAGCTGACACTGTGACACCCACACGGACCGTACAGGAGCTGACACTGAGACACACACACGGACCGTACAGGAGCAGACACTGAGACACATACATGGACCTTACAGGAGCTGACAGTGAGACACACACACACGGACTGTACAGGAACTGAAACGGAGACACACACGGACTGTACAGGAGCTGACACTGAGACAATCACATGGACCTTACAGGAGCTGAAACTGAGACACACACACACAGACCGTTCAGTAGCTGACACTGAGACACACACACGGATCGTACAGGAGCTGACACTGAGACACACACACAGACTGTACAGGAGCTGACACTGTTACACAGACACGGAAAGTACAGGAGCTGACACTGAGACACACACACGGACCATACAGGAGCTGACACTGAGACACACACACACAGAGTTTACAGGAGTTGACAATGAGACACACGGACCTTACAGTAGCTGACACTGAGACACACACACAGACTGTACAGCAGCTGGCAATGAAACACTCACACACGGACTGTACAGGCGCTGGCACTGAGACACTCACGGACTGTACATGCGCTGACACTGATACACAGACACGGACTGTACAGGAGCTGACACTGAGACACATACAGACCGTACAGGAGCTGACAGTGAGACAAACACACAGACCATACAGGAGCTGACACTGAGACACACACACAACGACTGTACAGGAACTGACACTGAGACACACACACGGACCGTACAGGAGCTGACACTGAGACACACACACACAGACCGTACAGGAGCTGACACTGAGACACACACACGGACCGTACAGGAGCAGACACTGAGACACACACACAGACTGTACAGGATCTGACAATGGGACACACACACGGACTGTACATGAGCTGACACTGAGACACACACACGGACCGTACAGGAGCTGCCACTGAGACACACACACGGACCGTACAGGAGCTGCCACTGAGACACGTACATGGACCTTACAGGAGCTGACAGTGAGACACACACACACGGACTGTACAGGAACTGAAACAGAGACACACGGACTGTACATGAGCTGACACTGAGACAATCACATGGACCTTACAGGAGCTGAAACTGAGACACACACACACAGACCATTCAGTAGCTGACACTGAGACACACACGTGGATCGTACAGGAGCTGACACTGAGACACACACACAGACTGTACAGGAGCTGACACTGTTACACAGACACGGAAAGTACAGGAGCTGACACTGAGACACACACACGGACCATACAGGAGCTGACACTGAGACACACACACACAGAGTGTACAGGAGCTGACAATGAAACACACGGACCGTACAGTAGCTGACACTGAGACACACACACAGACCGTACAGAAGCTGACACTGAGACACACACATAGACCGTACAGGAGCTGACACTGAGACACACACACAGACTGTACAGGAGCTGACACTGTGACACCCACACGGACCGTACAGGAGCTGACACTGAGACACACACACGGACCGTACAGGAGCTGCCACTGAGACACATACATGGACCTTACTGGAGCTGACAGTGAGACACACACACACGGACTGTACAGGAACTGAAACGGAGACACACACGGACTGTACATGAGCTGACACTGAGACAATCACATGGACCTTACAGGAGCTGAAACTGAGACACACACACACAGACCGTTCAGTAGCTGACACTGAGACACACACGTGGATCGTACAGGAGCTGACACTGAGACACACACACAGACTGTACAGGAGCTGACACTGTTACACAGACACGGAAAGTACAGGAGCTGACACTGAGACACACACACGGACCATACAGGAGCTGACACTGAGACACACACACACAGAGTTTACAGGAGCTAACAATGAGACACACGGACCTTACAGTAGCTGACACTGAGACACACACACAGACTGTACAGCAGCTGGCAATGAAACACTCACACACGGACTGTACAGGCGCTGACACTGAGACACTCACGGACTGTACATGCGCTGACACTGATACACAGACACGGACTGTACAGGAGCTGACACTGAGACACATACAGACCGTACAGGAGCTGACAGTGAGACAAACACAAAGACCATACAGGAGCTGACACTGAGACACACACACAACGACTGTACAGGAACTGACACTGAGACACACACACGGACCGTACAGGAGCTGACACTGAGACACACACACACAGACCGTACAGGAGCTGACACTGAGACACACGCACACAGACTGTGCAAGAGCTGACACTGAGACACACATGGACCATACAGGAGCTGACCCTGAGACACACACACAGATTGTACAGGAGCTGACACTGAGACACCACACAGACCATACAGGAGCTGACACTGAGACACACACACGAACTGTACAGGAGCTGACACTGAGACACAACACAGACCATACAAGAGCTGACACTGAGACGCACACATGGAACCGTACAGGAGCTGGCACTGAAACACACACACACGGACTGTACAGCAGCTGACACTGAGCCACTGATGGAGTGTACAGGTGCGGACACTGAGACACACACACGGACCGTACAGGAGCTGACACTGAGACATACACGGACCGTACAGGAGCTGACAGTGACTAACACAAAGACCGTACAGGAGCTGACACTGAAACACACACACGGACCATACAGGAGCTGAGACTGAGACACACACACAGAGACTACAGGAGCTGACACTGAGACACATGGACCATACAGGAGCTGGCACTGAGACACACACACAGACTGTACAGGAGCTGACACTGTGACAACCACACGGACCGTACAGGAGCTGACACTGAGACACACACACAGACTGTACAGGAGCTGACACTGTGACAACCACACGGACCGTACAGGAGCTGACACTGAGACACACACACGGACCGTACAGGAGCTGCCACTGAGACACACACATGGACCTTACAGGAGCTGACAGTGAGACACACACACACGGACTGTACAGGAGCTGAAACGGAGACACACACGGACTGTACATGAGCTGACACTGAGACAATCACATGGACCTTACAGGAGCTGAAACTGAGACACACACACACAGACCGTTCAGTAGCTGACACTGAAACACACACACAGACTGTACAGGAGCTGACACTGTTACACAGACACGGAAAGTACAGGAGCTGACACTGAGACACACACACGGACCGTACAGGAGCTGACACTGAGACACACACACGGACCGTACAGGAGCTGCCACTGAGACACACACATGGACCTTACAGGAGCTGACAGTGAGACACACACACACGGACTGTACAGGAGCTGAAACTGAGACACACACGGACTGTACATGAGCTGACACTGAGACAATCACATGGACCGTACAGGAGCTGACACTGAGACACACACACACAGACCGTTCAGTAGCTGACACTGAGACACACACACGGATCGTACAGGAGCTGACACTGTTACACAGACACAGACCGTACAGGAGCTGACACTGTGACACACACACGGACCGTACAGGAGCTGACATTGAGACACACACGGACCGTACAGGAGCTGACAGTGACAAACACACGGACCGTACAGGAGCTGACACTGAGAACACACACAAGGACTGTACAGGAGCTGACACTGAGACACATACACACGGACCTTACAGGAGCTGACCCTGAGACACACACACACAGACCGTACAGAGGCTGACACTGAGACACACACACGGACCGTACAGGAGCTGACACTGTGACACACACACGGACCGTACAGGAGCTGACATTGAGACACACACGGACCGTACAGGAGCTGACAGTGACAAACACACGGACCGTACAGGAGCTGACACTGAGAAACACACACAAGGACTGTACAGGAGCTGACACTGAGACACATACACACGGACCTTACAGGAGCTGACCCTGAGACACACACACACAGACCGTACAGAGGCTGAAACTGAGACACACACACGGACCGTACAGGAGCTGACACTGAGACACACACACAGACTGTACAGGAGCTGACACTGACACACACACGGACCGTACAGGAGCTGACACTGAGACACACACACACAGACCGTACAGAGGCTGAAACTGAGACACACACACGGACCGTACTGGAGCTGACACTGAGACACACACACGGACCGTACAGGAGCTGCCACTGAGACACACACATGGACCTTACAGGAGCTGACAGTGAGACACACACACACGGACTGTACAGGAGCTGAAACGGAGATACACACGGACTGTACATGAGCTGACACTGAGACAATCACATGGACCTTACAGGAGCTGACACTGAGACACACACACACAGAGTTTACAGGAGCTGACAATGAGACACACGGACCTTACAGTAGCTGACACTGAGACACACACACAGACTGTACAGCAGCTGGCAATGAAACACTCACACACGGACTGTACAGGTGCTGACACTGAGACACTCACGGACTGTACAAGCGCTGACACTGAGACACAGACACGGACTGTACAGGAGCTGACACTGAGACACATACAGACCGTACAGGAGCTGACAGTGAGACAAACACACAGACCATACAGGAGCTGACACTGAGACACACACACAACGACTGTACAGGAACTGACACTGAGACACACACACGGACCGTACAGGAGCTGACACTGAGACACACACACACAGACCGTACAGGAGCTGACACTGAGACACACACACGGACCGTACAGGAGCAGACACTGAGACACACACACAGACTGTACAGGAGCTGACACTGGGACTCCCACACGGACTGTACAGGAGCTGACACTGAGACACACACACACAGACCGTTCAGTAGCTGACACTGAGACACACACACGGATCGTACAGGAGCTAACACTGAGACACACACACAGACTGTACAGGAGCTGACACTGTTACACAGACACGGAAAGTACAGGAGCTGACACTGAGACACACACAGGGACCACACAGGAGCTGACACTGAGACACACACACACAGAGTTTACAGGAGCTGACAATGAGACACACGGACCTTACAGTAGCTGACACTGAGACACACACACAGACTGTACAGCAGCTGGCAATGAAACACTCACACACGGACTGTACAGGCGCTGACACTGAGACACGCACGGACTGTACATGCGCTGACACTGATACACAGACACAGACCGTACAGGAGCTGACAGTGAGACAAACACACAGACCATACAGGAGCTGACACTGAGACACACACACGGACCGTACAGGAGCTGACACTGAGACACACACACACAGACCGTACAGGAGCTGACACTGAGACACACACACGGACCGTACAGGAGCTGACACTGAGACACACACACAGACTGTACAGGATCTGACACTGGGACACCCACACGGACCGTACAGGAGCTGACACTGAGACACACACACGGACCGTACAGGAGCTGCCACTGAGACACACACATGGACCTTACAGGAGCTGACAGTGAGACACACATACACGGACTGTACAGGAGCTGAAACTGAGACACACACGGACTGTACATGAGCTGACACTGAGACAATCACATGGACCGTACAGGAGCTGACACTGAGACACACACACACAGACCATTCAGTAGCTGACACTGAGACACACACATGGATTGTACAGGAGCTGACACTGAGACACACACACAGACTGTACAGGAGCTGACACTGTGACACACACACGGACCGTACAGGAGCTGACATTGAGACACACACGGACCGTACAGGAGCTGACAGTGACAAACACACGGACCGTACAGGAGCTGACACTGAGAAACACACACAAGGACTGTACAGGAGCTCACACTGAGACACATACACACGGACCTTACAGGAGCTGACCCTGAGACACACACACACAGACCGTACAGAAGCTGACACTGAGACACACACACGGACCGTACAGGAGCTGACACTGAGACACACACACAGACTGTACAGGAGCTGACACTGTGACACCCACACGGACCGTACAGGAGCTGACACTGAGACACACACACGGACCGTACAGGAGCAGACACTGAGACACACACACAGACTGTGCAGGAGCTGACACTGGGACACCCACACGGACCGTACAGGAGCTGACACTGAGACACACACACACAGACCGTTCAGTAGCTGACACTGAGACACACACACGGATCGTACAGGAGCTGACACTGAGACACACACAAAGACTGTACAGGAGCTGACACTGTTACACAGACACGGAAAGTACAGGAGCTGACACTGAGACACACACAGGGACCATACAGGAGCTGACACTGAGACACACACACACAGAGTTTACAGGAGCTAACAATGAGACACACGGACCTTACAGTAGCTGACACTGAGACACACACACAGACTGTACAGCAGCTGGCAATGAAACACTCACACACGGACTGTACAGGTGCTGACACTGAGACACTCACGGACTGTACATGCGCTGACACTGATACACAGACACGGACTGTACAGGAGCTGACACTGAGACACATACAGACCGTACAGGAGCTGACAGTGAGACAAAAACACAGACCATACAGGAGCTGACACTGAGACACACACACAACGACTGTACAGGAACTGACACTGAGACACACACACGGACCGTACAGGAGCTGACACTGAGACACACACACACAGACCGTACAGGAGCTGACACTGAGACACACACATGGACCTTACAGGAGCTGACAGTGAGACACACATACACGGACTGTACAGGAGCTGAAACTGAGACACACACGGACTGTACATGAGCTGACACTGAGACAATCACATGGACCGTACAGGAGCTGACACTGAGACACACACACACAGACCATTCAGTAGCTGACACTGAGACACACACATGGATCGTACAGGAGCTGACACTGAGACACACACACAGACTGTACAGGAGCTGACACTGTGACACACACACGGACCGTACAGGAGCTGACATTGAGACACACACGGACCGTACAGGAGCTGACACTGAGACACACACACAGACTGTACAGGAGCTGACACTGTTACACAGACACGGAAAGTACAGGAGCTGACACTGAGACACACACACGGACCATACAAGAGCTGACACTGAGACACACACACGGACCGTACAGGAGCTGACACTGAGACACACACACACAGACCGTACAGGAGCTGACACTGAGACACACACACGGACCGTACAGGAGCTGACACTGAGACACACACACAGACTGTACAGGATCTGACACTGGGACACCCACACGGACCGTACAGGAGCTGACACTGAGACACACACACGGACTGTACAGGAGCTGCCACTGAGACACACACATGGACCTTACAGGAGCTGACAGTGAGACACACATACACGGACTGTACAGGAGCTGAAACTGAGACACACACGGACTGTACATGAGCTGACACTGAGACAATCACATGGACCGTACAGGAGCTGACACTGAGACACACACACACAGACCATTCAGTAGCTGACACTGAGACACACACATGGATTGTACAGGAGCTGACACTGAGACACACACACAGACTGTACAGGAGCTGACACTGTGACACACACACGGAGCGTACAGGAGCTGACATTGAGACACACACGGACCGTACAGGAGCTGACAGTGACAAACACACGGACCGTACAGGAGCTGACACTGAGAAACACACACAAGGACTGTACAGGAGCTCACACTGAGACACATACACACGGACCTTACAGGAGCTGACCCTGAGACACACACACACAGACCGTACAGAAGCTGACACTGAGACACACACACGGACCGTACAGGAGCTGACACTGAGACACACACACAGACTGTACAGGAGCTGACACTGTGACACCCACACGGACCGTACAGGAGCTGACACTGAGACACACACACGGACCGTACAGGAGCAGACACTGAGACACATACATGGACCTTACAGGAGCTGACAGTGAGACACACACACACGGACTGTACAGGAACTGAAACGGAGACACACACGGACTGTACAGGAGCTGACACTGAGACAATCACATGGACCTTACAGGAGCTGAAACTGAGACACACACACACAGACCGTTCAGTAGCTGACACTGAGACACACACACGGATCGTACAGGAGCTGACACTGAGACACACACACAGACTGTACAGGAGCTGACACTGTTACACAGACACGGAAAGTACAGGAGCTGACACTGAGACACACACACGGACCATACAGGAGCTGACACTGAGACACACACACACAGAGTTTACAGGAGTTGACAATGAGACACACGGACCTTACAGTAGCTGACACTGAGACACACACACAGACTGTACAGCAGCTGGCAATGAAACACTCACACACGGACTGTACAGGCGCTGGCACTGAGACACTCACGGACTGTACATGCGCTGACACTGATACACAGACACGGACTGTACAGGAGCTGACACTGAGACACATACAGACCGTACAGGAGCTGACAGTGAGACAAACACACAGACCATACAGGAGCTGACACTGAGACACACACACAACGACTGTACAGGAACTGACACTGAGACACACACACGGACCGTACAGGAGCTGACACTGAGACACACACACACAGACCGTACAGGAGCTGACACTGAGACACACACACGGACCGTACAGGAGCAGACACTGAGACACACACACAGACTGTACAGGATCTGACAATGGGACACACACACGGACTGTACATGAGCTGACACTGAGACACACACACGGACCGTACAGGAGCTGCCACTGAGACACACACACGGACCGTACAGGAGCTGCCACTGAGACACGTACATGGACCTTACAGGAGCTGACAGTGAGACACACACACACGGACTGTACAGGAACTGAAACAGAGACACACGGACTGTACATGAGCTGACACTGAGACAATCACATGGACCTTACAGGAGCTGAAACTGAGACACACACACACAGACCATTCAGTAGCTGACACTGAGACACACACGTGGATCGTACAGGAGCTGACACTGAGACACACACACAGACTGTACAGGAGCTGACACTGTTACACAGACACGGAAAGTACAGGAGCTGACACTGAGACACACACACGGACCATACAGGAGCTGACACTGAGACACACACACACAGAGTGTACAGGAGCTGACAATGAAACACACGGACCGTACAGTAGCTGACACTGAGACACACACACAGACCGTACAGAAGCTGACACTGAGACACACACATAGACCGTACAGGAGCTGACACTGAGACACACACACAGACTGTACAGGAGCTGACACTGTGACACCCACACGGACCGTACAGGAGCTGACACTGAGACACACACACGGACCGTACAGGAGCTGCCACTGAGACACATACATGGACCTTACTGGAGCTGACAGTGAGACACACACACACGGACTGTACAGGAACTGAAACGGAGACACACACGGACTGTACATGAGCTGACACTGAGACAATCACATGGACCTTACAGGAGCTGAAACTGAGACACACACACACAGACCGTTCAGTAGCTGACACTGAGACACACACGTGGATCGTACAGGAGCTGACACTGAGACACACACACAGACTGTACAGGAGCTGACACTGTTACACAGACACGGAAAGTACAGGAGCTGACACTGAGACACACACACGGACCATACAGGAGCTGACACTGAGACACACACACACAGAGTTTACAGGAGCTAACAATGAGACACACGGACCTTACAGTAGCTGACACTGAGACACACACACAGACTGTACAGCAGCTGGCAATGAAACACTCACACACGGACTGTACAGGCGCTGACACTGAGACACTCACGGACTGTACATGCGCTGACACTGATACACAGACACGGACTGTACAGGAGCTGACACTGAGACACATACAGACCGTACAGGAGCTGACAGTGAGACAAACACAAAGACCATACAGGAGCTGACACTGAGACACACACACAACGACTGTACAGGAACTGACACTGAGACACACACACGGACCGTACAGGAGCTGACACTGAGACACACACACACAGACCGTACAGGAGCTGACACTGAGACACACGCACACAGACTGTGCAAGAGCTGACACTGAGACACACATGGACCATACAGGAGCTGACACTGAGACACACACACAGATTGTACAGGAGCTGACACTGAGACACCACACAGACCATACAGGAGCTGACACTGAGACACACACACGAACTGTACAGGAGCTGACACTGAGACACAACACAGACCATACAAGAGCTGACACTGAGACGCACACATGGAACCGTACAGGAGCTGGCACTGAAACACACACACACGGACTGTACAGCAGCTGACACTGAGCCACTGATGGAGTGTACAGGTGCGGACACTGAGACACACACACGGACCGTACAGGAGCTGACACTGAGACATACACGGACCGTACAGGAGCTGACAGTGACTAACACAAAGACCGTACAGGAGCTGACACTGAAACACACACACGGACCATACAGGAGCTGAGACTGAGACACACACACAGAGACTACAGGAGCTGACACTGAGACACATGGACCATACAGGAGCTGGCACTGAGACACACACACGGACTGTACAGGAGCTGACACTGAGACACACACACAGACTGTACAGGAGCTGACACTGTGACAACCACACGGACCGTACAGGAGCTGACACTGAGACACACACACGGACCGTACAGGAGCTGCCACTGAGACACACACATGGACCTTACAGGAGCTGACAGTGAGACACACACACACGGACTGTACAGGAGCTGAAACGGAGACACACACGGACTGTACATGAGCTGACACTGAGACAATCACATGGACCTTACAGGAGCTGAAACTGAGACACACACACACAGACCGTTCAGTAGCTGACACTGAAACACACACACAGACTGTACAGGAGCTGACACTGTTACACAGACACGGAAAGTACAGGAGCTGACACTGAGACACACACACGGACCGTACAGGAGCTGACACTGAGACACACACACGGACCGTACAGGAGCTGCCACTGAGACACACACATGGACCTTACAGGAGCTGACAGTGAGACACACACACACGGACTGTACAGGAGCTGAAACTGAGACACACACGGACTGTACATGAGCTGACACTGAGACAATCACATGGACCGTACAGGAGCTGACACTGAGACACACACACACAGACCGTTCAGTAGCTGACACTGAGACACACACACGGATCGTACAGGAGCTGACACTGTTACACAGACACAGACCGTACAGGAGCTGACACTGTGACACACACACGGACCGTACAGGAGCTGACATTGAGACACACACGGACCGTACAGGAGCTGACAGTGACAAACACACGGACCGTACAGGAGCTGACACTGAGAACACACACAAGGACTGTACAGGAGCTGACACTGAGACACATACACACGGACCTTACAGGAGCTGACCCTGAGACACACACACACAGACCGTACAGAGGCTGACACTGAGACACACACACGGACCGTACAGGAGCTGACACTGTGACACACACACGGACCGTACAGGAGCTGACATTGAGACACACACGGACCGTACAGGAGCTGACAGTGACAAACACACGGACCGTACAGGAGCTGACACTGAGAAACACACACAAGGACTGTACAGGAGCTGACACTGAGACACATACACACGGACCTTACAGGAGCTGACCCTGAGACACACACACACAGACCGTACAGAGGCTGAAACTGAGACACACACACGGACCGTACAGGAGCTGACACTGAGACACACACACAGACTGTACAGGAGCTGACACTGACACACACACGGACCGTACAGGAGCTGACACTGAGACACACACACACAGACCGTACAGAGGCTGAAACTGAGACACACACACGGACCGTACTGGAGCTGACACTGAGACACACACACGGACCGTACAGGAGCTGCCACTGAGACACACACATGGACCTTACAGGAGCTGACAGTGAGACACACACACACGGACTGTACAGGAGCTGAAACGGAGATACACACGGACTGTACATGAGCTGACACTGAGACAATCACATGGACCTTACAGGAGCTGACACTGAGACACACACACACAGAGTTTACAGGAGCTGACAATGAGACACACGGACCTTACAGTAGCTGACACTGAGACACACACACAGACTGTACAGCAGCTGGCAATGAAACACTCACACACGGACTGTACAGGTGCTGACACTGAGACACTCACGGACTGTACAAGCGCTGACACTGAGACACAGACACGGACTGTACAGGAGCTGACACTGAGACACATACAGACCGTACAGGAGCTGACAGTGAGACAAACACACAGACCATACAGGAGCTGACACTGAGACACACACACAACGACTGTACAGGAACTGACACTGAGACACACACACGGACCGTACAGGAGCTGACACTGAGACACACACACACAGACCGTACAGGAGCTGACACTGAGACACACACACGGACCGTACAGGAGCAGACACTGAGACACACACACAGACTGTACAGGAGCTGACACTGGGACTCCCACACGGACTGTACAGGAGCTGACACTGAGACACACACACACAGACCGTTCAGTAGCTGACACTGAGACACACACACGGATCGTACAGGAGCTAACACTGAGACACACACACAGACTGTACAGGAGCTGACACTGTTACACAGACACGGAAAGTACAGGAGCTGACACTGAGACACACACAGGGACCACACAGGAGCTGACACTGAGACACACACACACAGAGTTTACAGGAGCTGACAATGAGACACACGGACCTTACAGTAGCTGACACTGAGACACACACACAGACTGTACAGCAGCTGGCAATGAAACACTCACACACGGACTGTACAGGCGCTGACACTGAGACACGCACGGACTGTACATGCGCTGACACTGATACACAGACACAGACCGTACAGGAGCTGACAGTGAGACAAACACACAGACCATACAGGAGCTGACACTGAGACACACACACGGACCGTACAGGAGCTGACACTGAGACACACACACACAGACCGTACAGGAGCTGACACTGAGACACACACACGGACCGTACAGGAGCTGACACTGAGACACACACACAGACTGTACAGGATCTGACACTGGGACACCCACACGGACCGTACAGGAGCTGACACTGAGACACACACACGGACCGTACAGGAGCTGCCACTGAGACACACACATGGACCTTACAGGAGCTGACAGTGAGACACACATACACGGACTGTACAGGAGCTGAAACTGAGACACACACGGACTGTACATGAGCTGACACTGAGACAATCACATGGACCGTACAGGAGCTGACACTGAGACACACACACACAGACCATTCAGTAGCTGACACTGAGACACACACATGGATTGTACAGGAGCTGACACTGAGACACACACACAGACTGTACAGGAGCTGACACTGTGACACACACACGGACCGTACAGGAGCTGACATTGAGACACACACGGACCGTACAGGAGCTGACAGTGACAAACACACGGACCGTACAGGAGCTGACACTGAGAAACACACACAAGGACTGTACAGGAGCTCACACTGAGACACATACACACGGACCTTACAGGAGCTGACCCTGAGACACACACACACAGACCGTACAGAAGCTGACACTGAGACACACACACGGACCGTACAGGAGCTGACACTGAGACACACACACAGACTGTACAGGAGCTGACACTGTGACACCCACACGGACCGTACAGGAGCTGACACTGAGACACACACACGGACCGTACAGGAGCAGACACTGAGACACACACACAGACTGTGCAGGAGCTGACACTGGGACACCCACACGGACCGTACAGGAGCTGACACTGAGACACACACACACAGACCGTTCAGTAGCTGACACTGAGACACACACACGGATCGTACAGGAGCTGACACTGAGACACACACAAAGACTGTACAGGAGCTGACACTGTTACACAGACACGGAAAGTACAGGAGCTGACACTGAGACACACACAGGGACCATACAGGAGCTGACACTGAGACACACACACACAGAGTTTACAGGAGCTAACAATGAGACACACGGACCTTACAGTAGCTGACACTGAGACACACACACAGACCGTACAGCAGCTGGCAATGAAACACTCACACACGGACTGTACAGGTGCTGACACTGAGACACTCACGGACTGTACATGCGCTGACACTGATACACAGACACGGACTGTACAGGAGCTGACACTGAGACACATACAGACCGTACAGGAGCTGACAGTGAGACAAAAACACAGACCATACAGGAGCTGACACTGAGACACACACACAACGACTGTACAGGAACTGACACTGAGACACACACACGGACCGTACAGGAGCTGACACTGAGACACACACACACAGACCGTACAGGAGCTGACACTGAGACACACACATGGACCTTACAGGAGCTGACAGTGAGACACACATACACGGACTGTACAGGAGCTGAAACTGAGACACACACGGACTGTACATGAGCTGACACTGAGACAATCACATGGACCGTACAGGAGCTGACACTGAGACACACACACACAGACCATTCAGTAGCTGACACTGAGACACACACATGGATCGTACAGGAGCTGACACTGAGACACACACACAGACTGTACAGGAGCTGACACTGTGACACACACACGGACCGTACAGGAGCTGACATTGAGACACACACGGACCGTACAGGAGCTGACAGTGACAAACACACGGACCGTACAGGAGCTGACACTGGGAAACACACACAAGGACTGTACAGGAGCTCACACTGAGACACATACACACGGACCTTACAGGAGCTGACCCTGAGACACACACACACAGACCATTCAGTAGCTGACACTGAGACACACACACGGACCGTACAGGAGCTGACACTGAGACACACACACAGACTGTACAGGAGCTGACACTGGGACACCCACACGGACCGTACAGGAGCTGACACTGAGACACACACACGGACCGTACAGGAGCTGCCACTGAGACACATACATGGACCTTACAGGAGCTGACAGTGAGACACACACACACGGACTGTACAGGAACTGAAACGGAGACACACACGGACTGTACATGAGCTGACACTGAGACAATCACATGGACCTTACAGGAGCTGAAACTGAGACACACACACACAGACCGTTCAGTAGCTGACACTGAGACACACACACGGATCGTACAGGAGCTGACACTGAGACACACACACAGACTGTACAGGAGCTGACACTGTTACACAGACACGGAAAGTACAGGAGCTGACACTGAGACACACACACGGACCATACAAGAGCTGACACTGAGACACACACACGGACCGTACAGGAGCTGACACTGAGACACACACACACAGACCGTACAGGAGCTGACACTGAGACACACACACGGACCGTACAGGAGCTGACACTGAGACACACACACAGACTGTACAGGATCTGACACTGGGACACCCACACGGACCGTACAGGAGCTGACACTGAGACACACACACGGACTGTACAGGAGCTGCCACTGAGACACACACATGGACCTTACAGGAGCTGACAGTGAGACACACATACACGGACTGTACAGGAGCTGAAACTGAGACACACACGGACTGTACATGAGCTGACACTGAGACAATCACATGGACCGTACAGGAGCTGACACTGAGACACACACACACAGACCATTCAGTAGCTGACACTGAGACACACACATGGATTGTACAGGAGCTGACACTGAGACACACACACAGACTGTACAGGAGCTGACACTGTGACACACACACGGAGCGTACAGGAGCTGACATTGAGACACACACGGACCGTACAGGAGCTGACAGTGACAAACACACGGACCGTACAGGAGCTGACACTGAGAAACACACACAAGGACTGTACAGGAGCTCACACTGAGACACATACACACGGACCTTACAGGAGCTGACCCTGAGACACACACACACAGACCGTACAGAAGCTGACACTGAGACACACACACGGACCGTACAGGAGCTGACACTGAGACACACACACAGACTGTACAGGAGCTGACACTGTGACACCCACACGGACCGTACAGGAGCTGACACTGAGACACACACACGGACCGTACAGGAGCAGACACTGAGACACATACATGGACCTTACAGGAGCTGACAGTGAGACACACACACACGGACTGTACAGGAACTGAAACGGAGACACACACGGACTGTACAGGAGCTGACACTGAGACAATCACATGGACCTTACAGGAGCTGAAACTGAGACACACACACACAGACCGTTCAGTAGCTGACACTGAGACACACACACGGATCGTACAGGAGCTGACACTGAGACACACACACAGACTGTACAGGAGCTGACACTGTTACACAGACACGGAAAGTACAGGAGCTGACACTGAGACACACACACGGACCATAAAGGAGCTGACACTGAGACACACACACACAGAGTTTACAGGAGTTGACAATGAGACACACGGACCTTACAGTAGCTGACACTGAGACACACACACAGACTGTACAGCAGCTGGCAATGAAACACTCACACACGGACTGTACAGGCGCTGGCACTGAGACACTCACGGACTGTACATGCGCTGACACTGATACACAGACACGGACTGTACAGGAGCTGACACTGAGACACATACAGACCGTACAGGAGCTGACAGTGAGACAAACACACAGACCATACAGGAGCTGACACTGAGACACACACACAACGACTGTACAGGAACTGACACTGAGACACACACACGGACCGTACAGGAGCTGACACTGAGACACACACACACAGACCGTACAGGAGCTGACACTGAGACACACACACGGACCGTACAGGAGCAGACACTGAGACACACACACAGACTGTACAGGATCTGACAATGGGACACACACACGGACTGTACATGAGCTGACACTGAGACACACACACGGACCGTACAGGAGCTGCCACTGAGACACACACACGGACCGTACAGGAGCTGCCACTGAGACACGTACATGGACCTTACAGGAGCTGACAGTGAGACACACACACACGGACTGTACAGGAACTGAAACAGAGACACACGGACTGTACATGAGCTGACACTGAGACAATCACATGGACCTTACAGGAGCTGAAACTGAGACACACACACACAGACCATTCAGTAGCTGACACTGAGACACACACGTGGATCGTACAGGAGCTGACACTGAGACACACACACAGACTGTACAGGAGCTGACACTGTTACACAGACACGGAAAGTACAGGAGCTGACACTGAGACACACACACGGACCATACAGGAGCTGACACTGAGACACACACACACAGAGTGTACAGGAGCTGACAATGAAACACACGGACCGTACAGTAGCTGACACTGAGACACACACACAGACCGTACAGAAGCTGACACTGAGACACACACATAGACCGTACAGGAGCTGACACTGAGACACACACACAGACTGTACAGGAGCTGACACTGTGACACCCACACGGACCGTACAGGAGCTGACACTGAGACACACACACGGACCGTACAGGAGCTGCCACTGAGACACATACATGGACCTTACTGGAGCTGACAGTGAGACACACACACACGGACTGTACAGGAACTGAAACGGAGACACACACGGACTGTACATGAGCTGACACTGAGACAATCACATGGACCTTACAGGAGCTGAAACTGAGACACACACACACAGACCGTTCAGTAGCTGACACTGAGACACACACGTGGATCGTACAGGAGCTGACACTGAGACACACACACAGACTGTACAGGAGCTGACACTGTTACACAGACACGGAAAGTACAGGAGCTGACACTGAGACACACACACGGACCATACAGGAGCTGACACTGAGACACACACACACAGAGTTTACAGGAGCTAACAATGAGACACACGGACCTTACAGTAGCTGACACTGAGACACACACACAGACTGTACAGCAGCTGGCAATGAAACACTCACACACGGACTGTACAGGCGCTGACACTGAGACACTCACGGACTGTACATGCGCTGACACTGATACACAGACACGGACTGTACAGGAGCTGACACTGAGACACATACAGACCGTACAGGAGCTGACAGTGAGACAAACACAAAGACCATACAGGAGCTGACACTGAGACACACACACAACGACTGTACAGGAACTGACACTGAGACACACACACGGACCGTACAGGAGCTGACACTGAGACACACACACACAGACCGTACAGGAGCTGACACTGAGACACACACACGGACCGTACAGGAGCAGTTACTGAGACACACACACAGACTGTACAGGATCTGACACTGGGACACCCACACGGACCGTACAGGAGCTGACACTGAGACACACACACGGACCGTACAGGAGCTGCCACTGAGACACACACACGGACCGTACAGGAGCTGCCACTGAGACACGTACATGGACCTTACAGGAGCTGACAGTGAGACACACACACACGGACTGTACAGGAACTGAAACAGAGACACACACGGACTGTACATGAGCTGACACTGAGACACACACGTGGATCGTACAGGAGCTGACACTGAGACACACACACAGACTGTACAGGAGCTGACACTGTTACACAGACACGGAAAGTACAGGAGCTGACACTGAGACACACACACGGACCATACAGGAGCTGACACTGAGACACACACACACAGAGTGTACAGGAGCTGACAATGAAACACACGGACCGTACAGTAGCTGACACTGAGACACACACACAGACCGTACAGCAGCTGGCAATGAAACACTCACACACGGACTGTACATGCGCTGACACTGAGACACAGGCACGGACTGTACACGAGCTGACACTGAGACACATACAGACCGTACAGGAGCTGACAGTGAGACAAACACACAGATGATACAGGAGCTGACACTGAGACACACACACAACGACTGTACAGGAAATGACACTGAGACACACACACGGACCATACAGGAGCTGACACTGAGACACACACACACAGACCGTACAGGAGCTGACACTGAGAAACACACACGGACCGTACAGGAGTAGACACTGAGACACACACATAGACTGTACAGGAGCTGACACTGTGTCACACACACGGACCATACAGGAGCTGACACTGAGACACACACACACGGACTGTACAGGAGCTGAAACTTTGACACACATGGACGGTACATGAGCTGACACTGAGACACTGACATGGACCGTACATGAGCTGACACTGAGACACTGACAGGGACCATGCATGAGCTGACACTGAGACACACACACAGTCCGTACAGGAGCTGACACTGGGACACACACACGGACCATACAGGAGCTGACATTGAGACACACACACGGACCATACAGGAGCTGACACTGAGACACACACACGGACCATACAGGAGCTGACACTGAGACACACGGACCATACAGGAGCTGACACTGAGACACATACACGGACTGTACAGGAGCTGGCACTGAGACACACACACACGGATTGTACAGGAGCTGACACTGAGACACTCACGGACTGTACATGCGCTGACACTGAGACACACACACGGACCATACAGGAGCTGACACTGAGACACACACACATGGACAGTACAGGAGCTGAAACTGAGACACACATACAGACTGTACAGGAGCTGACACTGTGACACACACACGGACCGTACAGGAGCTGACACTGAGACACACACACACGGACTGTACAGGAGCTGACACTGAGACACTGACAGGGACTGTACATCAGCTGACACTGAGACACTGACAGGGACTGTACATGAGCTGACACTGAGACACTGACAGGGACCGTAAATGAGCTGACACTGAGACACCAACAGGGACTGTAGATGAGCTGACACTGAGACACTCACATGGACCGTACAGGATCTGACAATGAGAAACAGACATGGACCATACAGGAGCTGACACTGAGACACACACTCAGTCCGTACAGGAGCTGACACTGAGACACACACACGGACCAAACAGGAGCTGACACTGGGACACACACACGGACCATAGAGGAGCTCACACTGAGACACACATAAGGACCATACAGAAGCTGACACTGAGACAAACACACGGACCAAACAGGAGCTGGCACTGAGACACACACACGGACCAAACAGGAACTGACATTGGGACACACACACGGACCATAGAGGAGCTCACAATGAGACACACATAAGGACCATACAGGAGCTGACACTGTGACACACACATGGACCGTACAGGATTAGACAATGAGAAACACACATAGAACGTACAGGAGCTGACACAGAGAGACACACACAGTCCGTACAGGAGCTGACACTGATTCACACACGCAGACCATACAGGAGCTGACATTGGGACACACACACGGAGCATACAGGAGCTCACACTGTGACACACACACAGACTGTACAGGAGCTGACACTGGGGCACACACATAGACCATACAGGAGCTGACATTGGGACACACACACGGACCATACAGGAGCTCACACTGAGATACACACACAGACTGTACAGGAGCTGACACTGAGACACACACACGGACTGTACAGGAGCTGACACTGAGACACACACACAGACCATACAGGAGCTGAAACTGAGACACATGGACCATACAGGAGCTGACACTGAGACACACACACGGACTGTACAGGAGCTGACACTGAGACACACACACAGATTGTACAGGAGCTGACATTGAGACACCTCACAGTCCATACAAGAGCAGACACTGAGACACCACACGGACCATACAGGAACTGACATTGAGACACACACACGGACCGTACAGGAGCTGACACTGAGACACACACGGACCATACAGGAGCTGACAGTGAGACAAACACACGGACCGTACAGGAGCTGACACTGAGACACACTCACAAGGACTGTACAGGAGCTGACACTGAGACAAACACACATGGACAATATAGTAGCTGACACTGAGACACACACACACAGACGGTACAGTATCTGAAACTGAGACACACACACGGACCGTACAGGAGCTGACGCTGAGATACACACACAGACTGTACAGGAGCGGACACTGAGACAAACACACGGACCGTACAGGGGCTGACAGTGAGACACACACATGGACTGCACAGGAGCTGACTTTGAGACACACACGGACTGTACATGAGATGACACTGAGACACTGACATGGACCGTAAATCAGCTGACACTGAAACACTCACATGGACCGTACAAGAGATGAAACTGAGACACACACACACAGATCGTTCAGTAGCTAACACTCAGACACACACACGGATCCTACAGGAGCTGACACTGAGACACACACACAGACTGTACAGGAGCTGACACTGTGACACACACACGGACCATACAGGCGCTAACACATGAGACACACACATGGACCATACAGGAGCTGACACTGAGACACAAACACACGGACTGTACAGGAGCTGACACTGAGACACACACACGGACCGTACAGGAGCTGAAACTGAGACACACACACAGACTGTACAGGAACTGATACTGAGACACACCCAACGACTGTACAGGAGCTGACACTGAGACACACACATAGACTGTACAGGAGCTGAAAATGAGACAAACACCAGGACTGTACACGAGCTGACACTGAGATAAACACACACAGACTGTACAGGAGCTGACACTGAGACACACACAAGGACTGTACAGGAGCTGACACTGAGACACAAATGGACCATACAGGAGCTGACACTGAGACACACACACACAGACGGTACAGTATCTGAAACTGAGACACACACACGGACCGTACAGGAGCTGACGCTGAGTTACACACACAGACTGTACAGGAGCTGACACTATGACACACACACGGACCGTAAATGAGCTGACACTGAGACGCACACACGGACCGTACAGGAGCTGACACTGAGACAAACACACGGACCATACAGGGGCTGACAGTGATACACACACACACGGACTGCACAGGAGCTGACTTTGAGACACACACGGTCTGTACATGAGATGACACTGAGACACTGACAGGGACCGTAAATCAGCTGACACTGAGACACTCACATGGACCGTACAAGAGATGAAACTGAGACACACACACACAGATCGTTCAGTAGCTGACACTCAGACACACACACGGATCGTACAGGAGCTGACACTGAGACACACACACAGACTGTACAGGAGCTGACACTGTGACACACACACGGACCATACAGGCGCTAACACATGAGACACACACATGGACCATACAGGAGCTGGCACTGAGACACACGCACGGACCGTACAGGAGCTGGAACAGAGACACACACACACGGACTGTACAGGAGCTGACACTGAGACAAACACACGGACCATACAGGAGCTGACACTGAGACACAAACACACAGACCGTACAGTAGCTGACACTGAGACACACACACGGACCGTACAGGAGCTGAAACTGAGACACACACACTGACTGTACAGGAACTGATACTGAGACACACCCAACGACTGTACAGGAGCTGACACTGAGACACACACATAGACTGTACAGGAGCTGAAAATGAGACAAACACCAGGACTGTACACGAGCTGACACTGAGATAAACACACACAGACTGTACAGGAGCTGACACTGAGACACACACAAGGACTGTACAGGAGCTGACACTGAGACACAAATGGACCATACAGGAGCTGACACTGAGACACACACACACAGACGGTACAGTATCTGAAACTGAGACACACACACGGACCGTACAGGAGCTGACGCTGAGATACACACACAGACTGTACAGGAGCTGACACTGTGACACACACACGGACCGTAAATGAGCTGACACTGAGACGCACACACGGACCGTACAGGAGCTGACACTGAGACAAACACACGGACCATACAGGGGCTGACAGTGATACACACACACACGGACTGCACAGGAGCTGACTTTGAGACACACACGGTCTGTACATGAGATGACACTGAGACACTGACAGGGACCGTAACTCAGATGACACTGAGACACTCACATGGACCGTACAAGAGATGAAACTGAGACACACACACACAGATCGTTCAGTAGCTGACACTCAGACACACACACGGATCGTACAGGAGCTGACACTGAGACACACACACACAGACCGTACAGGAGCTGACACTGAGACACACACACGGACCGTACAGGAGCAGACACTGAGACACACACACAGACTGTACAGGATCTGACACTGGGACACCCACACGGACCGCACAGGAGCTGACACTGAGACACACACACGGACCGTACAGGAGCTGCCACTGAGACACACACATGGACCTTACAGGAGCTGACAGTGAGACACACATACACGGACTGTACAGGAGCTGAAACTGAGACACACACGGACTGTACATGAGCTGACACTGAGACAATCACATGGACCGTACAGGAGCTGACATTGAGACACACACACACAGACCATTCAGTAGCTGACACTGAGACACACACATGGATCGTACAGGAGCTGACACTGAGACACACACACAGACTGTACAGGAGCTGACACTGTGACACACACACGGACCGTACAGGAGCTGACATTGAGACACACACGGACCGTACAGGAGCTGACAGTGACAAACACACGGACCGTACAGGAGCTGACACTGAGAAACACACACAAGGAATGTACAGGAGCTCACACTGAGACACATACACACGGACCTTACAGGAGCTGACCCTGAGACACACACACACAGACCGTACAGAAGCTGACACTGAGACACACACACGGACTGTACAGGAGCTGACACTGAGACACACACACAGACTGTACAGGAGCTGACACTGTGACACCCACACGGACCGTACAGGAGCTGACACTGTGACACCCACACGGACCGTACAGGAGCTGCCACTGAGACACACACACACGGACTGTACAGGAACTGAAACGGAGACACACACGGACTGTACATGGAGCTGACACTGAGACAATCACATGGACCTTACAGGAGCTGAAACTGAGACACACACACACAGACCGTTCAGTAGCTGACACTGAGACACACACGTGGATCGTACAGGAGCTGACACTGAGACACACACACAGACTGTACAGGAGCTGACACTGTTACACAGACACGGAAAGTACAGGAGCTGACACTGAGACACACACACGGACCATACAGGAGCTGACACTGAGACACACACACACAGAGTGTACAGGAGCTGACAATGAAACACACGGACCGTACAGTAGCTGACACTGAGACACACACACAGACCGTACAGCAGCTGGCAATGAAACACTCACACACGGACTGTACAGGCGCTGACACTGAGACACTCACGGACTGTACATGCGCTGACACTGAGACACAGGCACGGACTGTACACGAGCTGACACTGAGACACATACAGACCGTACAGGAGCTGACAGTGAGACAAACACACAGATGATACAGGAGCTGACACTGAGACACACACACAACGACTGTACTGGAAATGACACTGAGACACACACACGGACCGTACAGGAGCTGACACTGAGACACACACACACAGACCGTACAGGAGCTGACACTGAGAAACACACACGGACCGTACAGGAGTAGACACTGAGACACACACATAAACTGTACAGGAGCTGACACTGTGTCACACACACGGACCATACAGGAGGTGACACTGAGACACACACACACGGACTGTACAGGAGCTGAAACTTTGACACACACGGACGGTACATGAGCTGACACTGAGACACTGACATGGACCGTACATGAGCTGACACTGAGACACTGACAGGGACCATGCATGAGCTGACACTGAGACACACACACAGTCCGTACAGGAGCTGAAACTGGGACACACACACGGACCATACAGGAGCTGACATTGAGACACACACACGGACCATACAGGAGCTGACACTGAGACACACACACGGACCATACAGGAGCTGACACTGAGACACACGGACCATACAGGAGCTGACAGTGAGACACATACACGGACTGTACAGGAGCTGGCACTGAGACACACACACACGGACCATACAGGAGCTGACACTGAGACACACACACATGGACAGTACAGGAGCTGAAACTGAGACACACATACAGACTGTACAGGAGCTGACACTGAGACACACATACAGACTGTACAGGAGCTGAAACTGAGACACACATACAGACTGTACAGGAGCTGACACTGTGACACACACACGGACCGTACAGGAGCTGACACTGAGACACACACACACACGGACTGTACAGGAGCTGACACTGAGACACTGACAGGGACTGTACATCAGCTGACACTGAGACACTGACAGGGACTGTACATGAGCTGACACTGTGACACTGACAGGGACCGTAAATGAGCTGACACTGAGACACCAACAGGGACTGTAGATGAGCTGACACTGAGACACTCACATGGACCGTACAGGATCTGACAATGAGAAACAGACATGGACCATACAGGAGCTGACACTGAGACACACACTCAGTCCGTACAGGAGCTGACACTGAGACACACACACGGACCAAACAGGAGCTGACATTGGGACACACACACGGACCATAGAGGAGCTCACACTGAGACACACATAAGGACCATACAGAAGCTGACACTGAGACAAATACACGGACCAAACAGGAGCTGACATTGGGACACACACACGGACCATAGAGGAGCTCACAATGAGACACACATAAGGACCATACAGGAGCTGACACTGTGACACACACATGGACCGTACAGGATTAGACAATGAGAAACACACATAGAACTTACAGGAGCTGACACTGAGAGACACAAACAGTCCGTACAGGAGCTGACACTGAGACACACACACAGACCATACAGGAGCTGACACTGAGACACATGGACCATACAGGAGCTGACACTGAGACACACACACGGACCGTACAGGAGCTGACAGTGAGACACACACACGGACTGCACAGGAGCTGACTTTGAGACACACACGGACTGTACATGAGATGACACTGAGACACTGACAGGGACCGTAAATCAGCTGACACTGAAACACTCACATGGACCGTACAAGAGATGAAACTGAGACACACACACACAGATCGTTCAGTAGCTAACACTCAGACACACACACGGATCCTACAGGAGCTGACACTGAGACACACACACAGACTGTACAGGAGCTGACACTGTGACACACACACGGACCATACAGGCGCTAACACATGAGACACACACATGGACCATACAGGAGCTGGCACTGAGACACACGCACGGACCGTATAGGAGCTGGAACAGAGACACACACACACGGACTGTACAGGAGCTGACACTGAGACAAACACACGGACCATACAGGAGCTGACACTGAGACACAAACACACAGACCGTACAGTAGCTGACACTGAGACACACACACGGACCGTACAGGAGCTGAAACTGAGACACACACACTGACTGTACAGGAACTGATACTGAGACACACCCAACGACTGTACAGGAGCTGACACTGAGACACTCACATAGACTGTACAGGAGCTGAAAATGAGACAAACACCAGGACTGTACACGAGCTGACACTGAGATAAACACACACAGACTGTACAGGAGCTGACACTGAGACACACACAAGGACTGTACAGGAGCTGACACTGAGACACAAATGGACCATACAGGAGCTGACACTGAGACACACACACACAGACGGTACAGTATCTGAAACTGAGACACACACACGGACCGTACAGGAGCTGACGCTGAGATACACACACAGACTGTACAGGAGCTGACACTGTGACACACACACGGACCGTAAATGAGCTGACACTGAGACGCACACACGGACCGTACAGGAGCTGACACTGAGACAAACACACGGACCATACAGGGGCTGACAGTGATACACACACACACGGACTGCACAGGAGCTGACTTTGAGACACACACGGTCTGTACATGAGATGACACTGAGACACTGACAGGGACCGTAAATCAGCTGACACTGAGACACTCACATGGACCGTACAAGAGATGAAACTGAGACACACACACACAGATCGTTCAGTAGCTGACACTCAGACACACACACGGATCGTACAGGAGCTGACACTGAGACACACACACAGACAGTACATGAGCTGACACGGTGACACACACACGGACCATACAGGCGCTAACACTGAGAAACACACATGGAACATACAGGAGCTGACACTGAAACACACACACGGACTATACAGGAGCTGGCACTGAGACACACACACGGACTGTACAGGAGCTGAAAATGAGACAAACACCAGGACTGTACACGAGCTGACACTGAGATAAACACACACAGACTGTACAGGAGCTGACACTGAGACACAAACAAGAACTGTACAGGAGCTGACACTGAGACACACACACTGACTGTACAGGAGCTGACACTGAGACACACGCACATGGACTGTGCAAGAGCTGACACTGAGACAAACATGGACCATACAGGAGCTGACCCTGAGACACACACACAGATTGTACAGGAGCTGACACTGAGACACACACACAGACCATACAGGAGCTGACACTGAGACACACACACAGACCATACAGGAGCTGACACTGAGACACACACATGGAACCGTACAGGAGCTGGCACTGAGACACACACACACGGACTGTACAGCAGCTGACACTGAGCCATTGATGGACTGTACAGGTGCGGACACTGAGACACACACACGGACCGTACAGGAGCTGACACTGAGACATACACGGACCGTACAGGAGCTGACAGTGACTAACACAAAGACCGTACAGGAGCTGAAACTGAGAAACACACATAAGGACTGTACAGGAGCTGACACTGAGACACACACACACGGACCTTACAGGAGCTGATACTGAGACACACACACGGACCGTACAGGAGCTGACACTGAGACACACACACAGACTGTACAGGAGCTGACACTGGGACACCCACACGGACCGTACAGGAGCTGACACTGAGACACACACACGGACCGTACAGGAGCTGCCAAAGAGACACACACATGGACCTTACAAGAGCTGACAGTGAGACACACACACACGAACTGTACAGGAGCTGAAACTGAGACACACACAGACTGTACATGAGCTGACACTGAGACAATCACATGGACCGTGCAGGAGCTGACACTGAGACACACACACACAGACCGTTCAGTAGCTGACACTGAGACACACACACGGATTGTACAGGAGCTGACACTGAGACACACACACAGAATGTACAGGAGCTGACTCTGTTACACAGACACGGACCGTACAGGAGCTGACACTGTGACACACACAGGGTCCGTACAGAAGCTGACATTGAGACACACACGGACCGTACAGGAGCTGACAGTGACAAACACACGGACCGTACAGGAGCTGACACTGAGAAACACACACAAGGACTGTACAGGAGCTCACACTGAGACACATACACACGGACCTTACAGGAGCTGACCCTGAGACACACACACACAGACCGTACAGAAGCTGACACTGAGACACACACACAGACTGTACAGGAGCTGACACTGTGACACCCACACGGACAGTACAGGAGCTGACACTGAGACACACACACGGACCGTACAGGAGCTGCCACTGAGACACACACACGGACCGTACAGGAGCTTCCACTGAGACACACACATGGACCTTACAGGAGCTGACAGTGAGACACACACACACGGACTGTACAGGAGCTGACACTGAGACACACACACAGACTGTACAGGAGCTGACACTGTTACACAGACACGGATCGTACAGGAGCTGACACTGTGACACACACACGGACCGTACAGGAGCTGACATTGAGACACACACGGACCGTACAGGAGCTGACAGTGACAAACACACGGACCGTACAGGAGCTGACACTGAGAAACACACACAAGGACTGTACAGGAGCTGACACTGAGACACCTACACACGGACCTTACAGGAGCTGACCCTGAGACACACACACACACAGACCGTACAGAAGCTGACACTGAGACACACACATGGACCGTACAGGAGCTGACACTGAGACACACACACAGACTGTACAGGAGCTGACACTGTGACACCCACACGGACCGTACAGGAGCTGACACTGAGACACACTCACGGACCGTACAGGAGCTGCCACTGAGACACACACATGGACCTTACAGGAGCTGACAGTGAGACACACACACACGGACTGTACAGGAGCTGAAACGGAGACACACACGGACTGTACATGAGCTGACACTGAGACAATCACATGGACCTTACAGGAGCTGAAACTGAGACACACACACACAGACCATTCAGTAGCTGACACTGAGACACACACACGGATCGTACAGGAGCTGACACTGAGACACACACACAGACTGTACAGGAGCTGACACTGTTACACAGACACGGAAAGTACAGGAGCTGACACTGAGACACACACACGGACCATACAGGAGCTGACGCTGAGACACACACACACAGAGTGTCAGGAGCTGACAATGAGACACACGGACCGTACAGTAGCTGACACTGAGACACACACACAGACCGTACAGCAGCTGGCAATGAAACACTCACACACAGACTGTACAGGCGCTGACACTGAGACACAGGCACGGACTGTACACGAGCTGACACTGAGACACATACAGACCGTACAGGAGCTGACAGTGAGACAAACACACAGACCATACAGGAGCTGACAGTGAGACACACACACAACGACTGTACAGGAACTGACACTGAGACACACACACGGACCGTAAAGGAGCTGACACTGAGACACACACACACAGACCATACAGGAGCTGACACTGAGACACACACACGGACCGTACAGGAGCTGACACTGTGTCACACACACAGACCGTACAGGAGGTGACACTGAGACACACACACACGGACTCTACAGGAGCTGAAACTTAGACACACACGGACGGTACATGAGCTGACACTGAGACACTGAATGGACCGTACATGAGCTGAGACTGAGACACTGACAGGGACCATGCATGAGCTGACACTGAGACACACACACAGTCCGTACAGGAGCTGACACTGAGACACACACACATGGACAGTACAGGAGCTGAAACTGAGACACACATACAGACTGTACAGGAGCTGACACTGTGACACACACACGGACCGTACAGGAGCTGACACTGAGACACACACACACGGACTGTACAGGAGCTGACACTGAGACACTGACAGGGACTGTACATCAGCTGACACTGAGACACTGACAGGGACTGTACATCAGCTGACACTGAGACACTGACAGGGACTGTAGATGAGCTGACACTGAGACACTCACATGGACCGTACAGGATCTAACAATGAGAAACACACATAGAACGTACAGGAGCTGACACTGAGAGACACACACAGTCCGTACAGGAGCTGATACTGAGTCACACACACGGACCATACAGGAGCTGACATTGGGACACACACACGGACCATAGAGGAGCTCACAACGAGACACACACAAGGACCATACAGAAGCTGACACTGAGACACACACACGGACCATACAGTAGCTGACACTGAGACACACACACGGACTGTACAGGAGCTGACACTGAGACACACACACAGATTGTACAGGAGCTGACATTGAGACACCTCACAGTCCATACAAGAGCTGACACTGAGACACCACACAGACCATACAGGAACTGACATTGAGACACACACATGGACCGTACAGGAACTGACACTGAGACACACACGGACCATACAGGAGCTGACAGTGAGACAAACACACGGACCGTACAGGAGCTGACACTGAGACACACTCACAAGGACTGTACAGGAGCTGACACTGAGACAAACACACATGGATCATACAGTAGTTGACACTGAGACACACACACACAGATGGTACAGTATCTGAAACTGAGACACACACACAGACCGTACAGGAGCTGACGCTGAGATACACACACAGACTGTACAGGAGCTGACACTGTGACACACACACGGACCATAAATGAGCTAACACTGAGACACACACAAGGACCGTAGAGGAGCTGACACTGAGACAAACACACGGACCGTACAGCGGCTGACAGTGAGACACACACACACGGACTGCACAGCAGCTGACTTTGAGACACACACGGACTGTACATGAGATGACACTGAGTCACTGACAGGGACCGTAAATCAGCTGACACTGAGACACTCACATGGACCGTACAAGAGATGAAACTGAGACACACACACACAGATCGTTCAGTAGCTGACACTCAGACACACACACGGATCGTACATGAGCTGACACTGAGACACACACACACAGACTGTACAGGAGCTGACACTGTGACACACACACGGACCATAAAGGCGCTAACACTGAGACACACACATGGAACGTACAGGAGCTGACACTGAGACACACACACGGACCATACAGGAGCTGACACTGAGACACACACACACAGAGTACAGGAGCTGACAATGAGACACATGGACCATACAGGAGCTGGCACTGAGACACACACACGGACCGTACAGGAGCTGGAACAGAGACACACACACACGGACTGTACAGGAGCTGACACTGAGACAAACACACGGACCATACAGGAGCTGACACTGAGACACAAACACACAGACCGTACAGTAGCTGACACTGAGACACACACACGGACCGTACAGGAGCTGAAACTGAGACACACACACTGACTGTACAGGAACTGATACTGAGACACACCCAACGACTGTACAGGAGCTGACACTGAGACACACACACTGACTGTACAGGAGCTGAAAATGAGACAAACACCAGGCCTGTACAGCAGCTGACACTGAGATAAACACACACAGACTGTACAGGAGCTGACACTGAGACACACACACGGACTGTGCAGGAGCCGACACTGAGACACAAATGGACCATACAGGAGCTGACACTGAGACACACACACACAGACGGTACAGTATCTGAAACTGAGACACACACACGGACCGTACAGGAGCTGACGCTGAGATACACACACAGACTGTACAGGAGCTGACACTGTGACACACACACGGACCGTAAATGAGCTGACACTGAGACACACACACGGACCGTACAGGAGCTGACACTGAGACAAACACACGGACCGTACAGGGGCTGACAGTGAGACACACACACACGGACTGCACAGGAGCTGACTTTGAGACACACACGGACTGTACATGAGATGACACTGAGACACTGACAGGGACCGTAAATCAGCTGACACTGAGACACTCACATGGACCGTACAAGAGATGAAACTGAGACACACACACACAGATCGTTCAGTAGCTGACACTCAGACACACACACGGATCGTACAGGAGCTGACACTGAGATACACACACAGACTGTACAGGAGCTGACACTGTGACACACACACGGACCATACAGGCGCTAACACTGAGACACACACATGGACCATACAGGAGCTGACACTGAGACACACACACGGACTATACAGGAGCTGACACTGAGACACACACACAGAGAGTACAGGAGCTGACACTGAGACTCATGGACCATACAGGAGCTGGCACTGAGACACACACACGGACTGTACAGGAGCTGAAAATGAGACAAACACCAGGACTGTACAGGAGCTGACACTGAGATAAACACACACAGACTGTACAGGAGCTGACACTGAGACACAAACAAGGACTGTGCAGGAGCTGACACTGAGACACAAATGGACCATACAGGAGCTGACACTGAGACACACACACTGACTGTACAGGAGCTGACACTGAGACACACGCACATGGACTGTGCAAGAGCTGAAAATGAGACAAACACCAGGACTGTACAGCAGCTGACACTGAGATAAACACACACAGACTGTACAGGAGCTGACACTGAGACACACACACGGACTGTGCAGGAGCCGACACTGAGACACAAATGGACCATACAGGAGCTGACACTGAGACACACACACACAGACGGTACAGTATCTGAAACTGAGACACACACACGGACCGTACAGGAGCTGACGCTGAGATACACACACAGACTGTACAGGAGCTGACACTGTGACACACACACGGACCGTAAATGAGCTGACACTGAGACACACACACGGACCGTACAGGAGCTGACACTGAGACAAACACACGGACCGTACAGGGGCTGACAGTGAGACACACACACACGGACTGCACAGGAGCTGACTTTGAGACACACACGGACTGTACATGAGATGACACTGAGACACTGACAGGGACCGTAAATCAGCTGACACTGAGACACTCACATGGACCGTACAAGAGATGAAACTGAGACACACACACACAGATCGTTCAGTAGCTGACACTCAGACACACACACGGATCGTACAGGAGCTGACACTGAGATACACACACAGACTGTACAGGAGCTGACACTGTGACACACACACGGACCATACAGGCGCTAACACTGAGACACACACATGGACCATACAGGAGCTGACACTGAGACACACACACGGACTATACAGGAGCTGACACTGAGACACACACACAGAGAGTACAGGAGCTGACACTGAGACTCATGGACCATACAGGAGCTGGCACTGAGACACACACACGGACGGTACAGGAGCTGAAAATGAGACAAACACCAGGACTGTACAGGAGCTGACACTGAGATAAACACACACAGACTGTACAGGAGCTGACACTGAGACACAAACAAGGACTGTGCAGGAGCTGACACTGAGACACAAATGGACCATACAGGAGCTGACACTGAGACACACACACTGACTGTACAGGAGCTGACACTGAGACACACGCACATGGACTGTGCAAGAGCTGACACTGAGACACACATGGACCATACAGGAGCTGAACCTGAGACACACACACAGATTGTACAGGAGCTGACACTGAGACACCACACAGACCATACAGGAGCTGACACTGAGACACACACACGAACTGTACAGGAGCTGACACTGAGACACCACACAGACCATACAGGAGCTGACACTGAGACACACACATGGACCATACAGGAGCTGACACTGTGAAACACACATGGACCGTACAGGAGCTGACATTGAGATACACACACGGACCATACAGGAGCTGACACTGAGACACACACACAGACCGTACAGGAGCTGACACTGAGGCACACACATGGACTGTACAGGAGCTGACACTGAGACACACACACAGACCGTACAGGAGCTGACACTGAGACACAAGGACAACACAGGAGCTGATACTGAGACACACACACGGACCGTACAGGAGCTGGCACTGAGACACACACACAGACCGTACAGGAGCTGAGACTGAGACACACGGGCCATACAGGAGCTGACACTGAGACACACACAGGGACCGTACAGGAGCTGACAGTGAGACACGCACACACGGACTGTACAGGAGCGGAAACTGAGACACACACAGACGGTACAGGAGCTGACACTGTGACACACACATGGACCGTACAGGAGCTGACACTGAGACACACACACAGAACGTACAGGAGCTGACACTGAAACACACACACAGACCAGACATGAGCTGACACTGAGCCCTCATGGACTGTACAGGAGCTGACACTGAGACACACACATGGACCGTACAGGAGCTGACATTGAGACACACACGGACCGTACAGGAGCTGACAGTGAGACAAACACACGGACCGGACAGGATCTGACACTTAGACACACACACAAGGACTGTACAGGAGCTGACACTGAGACACACACACACAGACCGTAAAGTAGCTGAAACTGAGACACACACACGGACCGCACAGGAGCTGACACTGAGACACACACACTCGGACTGTACAGGAGATGAAACGGAGACACACACGGAGTGTACATTAGTTGACACTGAGACACTCACATGGACCGTACAGGATCTGACAATGAGAAACACACATTGACCATACAGGAGCTGACACTGAGACAATCACGGACTTTACATGCGCTGACACTGAGAAACAGACACGGACCGTACAGGAGCTGACGCTGAGACACCCACACAGGGACTGTACAGGAGCTGACACTGTGACACTCACATGGACTGTACAGGATCTGACAATGAGAAACACACATTGACCATACAGGAGCTGACACTGAGACAACCACACAGTCCGTACAGGAGCTGACACTGGGAAACACACACGGACCAAACAGGAGCTGACACTGAGACACATACACGGACCGTACAGGAGCTGGCACTGAGACACACACACACGGATTGTACAGGAGCTGACACTGAGACACACGGACCATAGAGGAGCTGACACTGAGACACACACACGGACCGTACAGGAGCTGACAGTGAGACACACACACACGGACTGTACAGGAGCGGAAACTGAGACACCCACGGACCGTACAGGAGCTGACACTGTAACACACACATGGACCGTACAGGAGCTGACACTGAGACACACACACGGACCGTACAGGAGCTGACACTGAGACACACACAAAGACCGTACAGGAGCTGACACTGAGACACACACACGGAACCGTACAGGAGCTGCCACTGAGACACACACACGGACCGTACAGGAGCTTCCACTGAGACACACACATGGACCTTACAGGAGCTGACAGTGAGACACACACACACGGACTGTACAGGAGCTGACACTGAGACACACACACAGACTGTACAGGAGCTGACACTGTTACACAGACACGGACCGTACAGGAGCTGACACTGTGACACACACACGGACCGTACAGGAGCTGACATTGAGACACACACGGACCGTACAGGAGCTGACAGTGACAAACACACGGACCGTACAGGAGCTGACACTGAGAAACACACACAAGGACTGTACAGGAGCTGACACTGAGACACCTACACACGGACCTTACAGGAGCTGACCCTGAGACACACACACACACAGACCGTACAGAAGCTGACACTGAGACACACACATGGACCGTACAGGAGCTGACACTGAGACACACACACAGACTGTACAGGAGCTGACACTGTGACACCCACACGGACCGTACAGGAGCTGACACTGAGACACACTCACGGACCGTACAGGAGCTGCCACTGAGACACACACATGGACCTTACAGGAGCTGACAGTGAGACACACACACACGGACTGTACAGGAGCTGAAACGGAGACACACACGGACTGTACATGAGCTGACACTGAGACAATCACATGGACCTTACAGGAGCTGAAACTGAGACACACACACACAGACCATTCAGTAGCTGACACTGAGACACACACACGGATCGTACAGGAGCTGACACTGAGACACACACACAGACTGTACAGGAGCTGACACTGTTACACAGACACGGAAAGTACAGGAGCTGACACTGAGACACACACACGGACCATACAGGAGCTGACACTGAGACACACACACACAGAGTGTCAGGAGCTGACAATGAGACACACGGACCGTACAGTAGCTGACACTGAGACACACACACAGACCGTACAGCAGCTGGCAATGAAACACTCACACACAGACTGTACAGGCGCTGACACTGAGACACAGGCACGGACTGTACACGAGCTGACACTGAGACACATACAGACCGTACAGGAGCTGACAGTGAGACAAACACACAGACCATACAGGAGCTGACAGTGAGACACACACACAACGACTGTACAGGAACTGACACTGAGACACACACACGGACCGTAAAGGAGCTGACACTGAGACACACACACACAGACCATACAGGAGCTGACACTGAGACACACACACGGACCGTACAGGAGCTGACACTGTGTCACACACACAGACCGTACAGGAGGTGACACTGAGACACACACACACGGACTCTACAGGAGCTGAAACTTAGACACACACGGACGGTACATGAGCTGACACTGAGACACTGAATGGACCGTACATGAGCTGAGACTGAGACACTGACAGGGACCATGCATGAGCTGACACTGAGACACACACACAGTCCGTACAGGAGCTGACACTGAGACACACACACATGGACAGTACAGGAGCTGAAACTGAGACACACATACAGACTGTACAGGAGCTGACACTGTGACACACACACGGACCGTACAGGAGCTGACACTGAGACACACACACACGGACTGTACAGGAGCTGACACTGAGACACTGACAGGGACTGTACATCAGCTGACACTGAGACACTGACAGGGACTGTACATCAGCTGACACTGAGACACTGACAGGGACCGTAAATGAGCTGACACTGAGACACCAACAGGGACTGTAGATGAGCTGACACTGAGACACTCACATGGACCGTACAGGATCTAACAATGAGAAACACACATAGAACGTACAGGAGCTGACACTGAGAGACACACACAGTCCGTACAGGAGCTGATACTGAGTCACACACACGGACCATACAGGAGCTGACATTGGGACACACACACGGACCATAGAGGAGCTCACAACGAGACACACACAAGGACCATACAGAAGCTGACACTGAGACACACACACGGACCATACAGTAGCTGACACTGAGACACACACACGGACTGTACAGGAGCTGACACTGAGACACACACACAGATTGTACAGGAGCGGACATTGAGACACCTCACAGTCCATACAAGAGCTGACACTGAGACACCACACAGACCATACAGGAACTGACATTGAGACACACACATGGACCGTACAGGAGCTGACATTGAGACACACACGGACCGTACAGGAGCTGCCAATGAGACACACACACGGACCGTACAGGAGCTGACAGTGAGACAAACACACGGACCGGACAGGATCTGACACTTAGACACACACACATGGACTGTACAGGAGCTGACACTGAGACACACACACATAGAACGTAAAGTAGCTGAAACTGAGACACACACACGAACCGTACAGGAGCTGACACTGAGACACACACACAGACTGTACAGGAGCTGACACTGTGACACCCACACGGACCGCACAGGAGCTGACACTGAGACACACACACGGACCATACAGGAGCTGGCACTGAGACACACACACGGACCGTACAGGAGCTGGAACAGAGACACACACACACGGACTGTACAGGAGCTGACACTGAGACAAACACACGGACCATACAGGATCTGACACTGAGACACAAACACACAGACCGTACAGTAGCTGACACTGAGACACACACACGGACCGTACAGGAGCTGAAACTGAGACACACACACTGACTGTACAGGAACTGATACTGAGACACACCCAACGACTGTACAGGAGCTGACACTGAGACACACACATAGACTGTACAGGAGCTGAAAATGAGACAAACACCAGGACTGTACAGCAGCTGACACTGAGATAAACACACACAGACTGTACAGGAGCTGACACTGAGACACACACACGGACTGTGCAGGAGCCGACACTGAGACACAAATGGACCATACAGGAGCTGACACTGAGACACACACACACAGACGGTACAGTATCTGAAACTGAGACACACACACGGACCGTACAGGAGCTGACGCTGAGATACACACACAGACTGTACAGGAGCTGACACTGTGACACACACACGGACCGTAAATGAGCTGACACTGAGACACACACACGGACCGTACAGGAGCTGACACTGAGACAAACACACGGACCGTACAGGGGCTGACAGTGAGACACACACACACGGACTGCACAGGAGCTGACTTTGAGACACACACGGACTGTACATGAGATGACACTGAGACACTGACAGGGACCGTAAATCAGCTGACACTGAGACACTCACATGGACCGTACAAGAGATGAAACTGAGACACACACACACAGATCGTTCAGTAGCTGACACTCAGACACACACACGGATCGTACAGGGGCTGACAGTGAGACACACACACACGGACTGCACAGGAGCTGACTTTGAGACACACACGGACTGTACATGAGATGACACTGAGACACTGACAGGGACCGTAAATCAGCTGACACTGAGATACACACACAGACTGTACAGGAGCTGACACTGTGACACACACACGGACCATACAGGCGCTAACACTGAGACACACACATGGACCATACAGGAGCTGACACTGAGACACACACACGGACCATACAGGAGCTGACACTGAGACACACACACAGAGAGTACAGGAGCTGACACTGAGACTCATGGACCATACAGGAGCTGGCACTGAGACACACACACGGACTGTACAGGAGCTGAAAATGAGACAAACACCAGGACTGTACTGGAGCTGACACTGAGATAAACACACACAGACTGTACAGGAGCTGACACTGAGACACAAACAAGGACTGTGCAGGAGCTGACACTGAAACACAAATGGACCATACAGGAGCTGACACTGAGACACACACACTGACTGTACAGGAGCTGACACTGAGACACACGCACATGGACTGTGCAAGAGCTGACACTGAGACACACACGCGAACTGTACAGAAGCTGACACTGAGACACCACACAGACCATACAGGAGCTGACACTGAGACACACACATGGACCATACAGGAGCTGACAGTGAGACAAACACACACACACGGACTGTACAGGAGCGGAAACTGAGACACACACGGACCGTACAGGAGCTGACACTGTGACACACACATGGACCGTACAGGAGCTGACATTGAGATACACACACGGACCATACAGGAGCTGACACTGAGACACACACACAGACCGTACAGGAGTTGACACTGAGGCACACACATGGACTGTACAGGAGCTGACACTGAGACACACACACAGACCGTACAGGAGCTGACACTGAGACACAAGGACAACACAGGAGCTGATACTGAGACACACACACGGACCGTACAGGAGCTGGCACTGAGACACACACACAGACCGTACAGGAGCTGAGACTGAGACACACGGGCCATACAGGAGCTGACACTGAGACACACACAGGGACAGTACAGGAGCTGACAGTGAGACATGCACACACGGACTGTACAGGAGCGGAAACTGAGACACACACAGACCGTACAGGAGCTGACACTGTGACACACACATGGACCGTACAGGAGCTGACACTGAGACACACACACGGACCGTACAGGAGCTGACACTGAAACACACACACAGACCAGACAGGAGCTGACACTGAGCCACTCATGGACTGTACAGGAGCTGACACTGAGACACACACACGGACCGTACAGGAGCTGACATTGAGACACACACGGACCGTACAGGAGATGACAGTGAGACAAACACACGGACCGGACAGGATCTGACACTTAGACACACACACAAGGACTGTACAGGAGCTGACACTGAGACACACGCACACAGACCGTAAAGTAGCTGAAACTGAGACACACACACGGACCGTACAGGAGCTGACACTGTGACACCCACACGGACCGCACAGAGGCTGACACTGAGACACACACACGGACTGTACAGGAGCTGACACTGTGACACACACACGGACTGTACAGGAGCTGACACTGTGACACCCACACGGACCGCACAGAGGCTGACACTGAGACACACACACTCGGACTGTACAGGAGATGAAACGGAGACACACACGGAGTGTACATTAGTTGACACTGAGACACTCACATGGACCGTACAGGATCTGACAATGAGAAACACACATTGACCATACAGGAGCTGACACTGAGACAATCACGGACTTTACATGCGCTGACACTGAGAAACAGACACGGACCGTACAGGAGCTGACACTGAGACACCCACACAGGGACTGTACAGGAGCTGACACTGTGACACTCACATGGACTGTACAGGATCTGACAATGAGAAACACACATTGACCATACAGGAGCTGACACTGAGACAACCACACATTCCGTACAGGAGCTGAAACTGGGAAACACACACGGACCAAACAGGAGCTGACACTGAGACACATACACGGACCATACAGGAGCTCACACTGAGACACACACACAGACCGTACAGGAGCTGACACTGAGACACACGGACCATACAGGAGCTGACACTGAGACACATACACGGACCGTACAGGAGCTGGCACTGAGACACACGGACCATAGAGGAGCTGCCACTGAGACACACACACGGACCGTACAGGAGCTGACAGTGAGACACACACACACGGACTGTACAGGAGCAGAAACTGAGACACCAACGGACCGTACAGGAGCTGACACTGTAACACACACATGGACCGTACAGGAGCTGACACTGAGACACACACACAGACCGTACAGGAGCTGACACAGAGACACACACAAAGACCGTACAGGAGCTGACACTGAGACACACACATGGAACCGTACAGGAGCTGGCACTGAGACACACAAACATGGACTGTACAGGAGCTAACACTGAGCCACTCATGGACTGTTCAGGAGCTGACATTGAGACACACACACGGACCGTACAGGAGCTGACATTGAGACACACACGGACCGTACAGGAGCTGACAGTGAGACACACACACGGACCATACAGGAGCTGCCAATGAGACACACACACGGACCGTACAGGAGCTGACAGTGAGACAAACACACGGACCGGACAGGATCTGACACTTAGACACACACACAAGGACTGTACAGGAGCTGACACTGAGACACACACACATAGAACGTAAAGTAGCTGAAACTGAGACACACACACGAACCGTACAGGAGCTGACACTGAGACACACACACAGACTGTACAGGAGCTGACACTGTGACACCCACACGGACCGCACAGGAGCTGACACTGAGACACACACACGGACCATACAGGAGCTGCCAATGAGACACACACATGGACCGTACAGGAGCTGACACTGAGACACACACACTCGGACTGTACAGGAGATGAAACTGAGACACACACGGACTGTACATTAGCTGACACTGAGACAATCACGGACTTTACATGCGCTGACACTGAGAAACAGACACGGACCTGACAGGAGCTGACACTGAGACACCCACACAAGGACTGTACAGGAGCTGACACTGTGACACTCACATGGACCGTACAGGATCTGACAATGAGAAACACAAATTGACCATACAGGAGCTGACACTGAGACAACCACACAGTCCGTACAGGAGCTGACACTGGGACACACACACGGACCAAACAGGAGCTCACACTGAGACACACACACAGACCGTACAGGAGCTGACACTGAGACACACGGACCATACAGGAGCTGACACTGAGACACACACACGGACCGTACAGGAGCTGACAGTGAGACACACACACACGGACTGTACAGGAGCGGAAACTGAGACACACACGGACCGTACAGGAGCTGACACTGTGACGCACACATGGACCGTACAGGAGCTGACACTGAGACACACACACGGACCGTACAGGAGCTGACACTGAGACACACACACAGACCGTACAGGAGCTGACACTGAGACACACACACGGAACCGTACAGGAGCTGGCACTGAGACACACACACATGGACTGTACAGGAGCTGACACTGAGCCACTCATGGACTGTTCAGGAGCTGACACTGAGACACACACACGGACCGTACAGGAGCTGACATTGAGACACACACGGACCGCACAGGAGCTGACAGTGAGACAAACACACGGACCGTACAGGAGCTGACACTGAGACACACACACAAGGACTGTACAGGAGCTGACACTGAGACAACACACATGGTCCGTACAGGAGCTGACACTGAGACACACACACACAGACCGTACAGTAGCTGAAACTGAGACAAACACACGGACCATACAGGAGCTGACACTGAGACACACACACAAGGATTGTACAGGAGCTGACTCTGTGACACCCACACGGACCGTACAGGAGCTGACAGTGAGACACACACACACGGACTGCACAGGAGCTGACAATGAGACACACACGGACTGTACATGAGATGACACTGAGACACTGACAGGGACCGTAAATCAGCTCACACTGAGACACTCACATGGACCGTACAGGAGATGAAACTGAGACACACACACACAGATCGTTCAGTAGCTGACACTCAGACACACAAACGGATCGTACAGGAGCTGACACTGAGACACACACACAGACTGTACAGGAGCTGACACTGTGACACACACACGGACCATACAGGCGCTGACACTGAGACACACACATGGAACGTACAGGAGCTGACACTGAGACACACACACGGACCATACAGGAGCTGACACTGAGACACACACACAGAGAGTACATGAGCTGACACTGAGACACACGGACCATACAGGAGCTGACACTGAGACACACACATGGAACCGTACAGGAGCTGGCACTGAGACACACACACACGGACTGTACAGCAGCTGACACTGAGCCATTGATGGACTGTACAGGTGCGGACACTGAGACACACACACGGACCGTACAGGAGCTGACACTGAGACATACACGGACCGTACAGGAGCTGACAGTGAGACACAAACGGACCGTACAGGAGCTGACAGTGAGACACACACACGGACCATACAGGAGCTGCCAATGAGACACACACACGGACCGTACAGGAGCTGACAGTGAGACAAACACACGGACCGGACATGATCTGACACTTAGACACACACACAAGGACTGTACAGGAGCTGACACTGAGACACACACACATAGAACGAAAAGTAGCTGAAACTGAGACACACACACGAACCGTACAGGAGCTGACACTGAGACACACACACAGACTGTACAGGAGCTGACACTGTGACACCCACACGGACCGCACAGGAGCTGACACTGAGACACACACACGGACCATACAGGAGCTGCCAATGAGACACACACATGGACCGTACAGGAGCTGACACTGAGACACACACACTCGGACTGTACAGGAGATGAAACTGAGACACACACGGACTGTACATTAGCTGACACTGAGACAATCACGGACTTTACATGCGCTGACACTGAGAAACAGACACGGACCTGACAGGAGCTGACACTGAGACACCCACACAAGGACTGTACAGGAGCTGACACTGTGACACTCACATGGACCTTACAGGATCTGACAATGAGAAACACAAATTGACCATACAGGAGCTGACACTGAGACAACCACACAGTCCGTACAGGAGCTGACACTGGGACACACACACGGACCAAACAGGAGCTCACACTGAGACACACACACAGACCGTACAGGAGCTGACACTGAGACACACGGACCATACAGGAGCTGACACTGAGACACACACACGGACCGTACAGGAGCTGACAGTGAGACACACACACACGGACTGTACAGGAGCGGAAACTGAGACACACACGGACCGTACAGGAGCTGACACTGTGACGCACACATGGACCGTACAGGAGCTGACACTGAGACACACACACGGACCGTACAGGAGCTGACACTGAGACACACACACAGACCGTACAGGAGCTGACACTGAGACACACACACGGAACCGTACAGGAGCTGGCACTGAGACACACACACATGGACTGTACAGGAGCTGACAATGAGCCACTCATTGACTGTTCAGGAGCTGACACTGAGACACACACACGGACCGTACAGGAGCTGACATTGAGACACACACGGACCGCACAGGAGCTGACAGTGAGACAAACACACGGACCGTACAGGAGCTGACACTGAGACACACACACAAGGACTGTACAGGAGCTGACACTGAGACAACACACATGGTCCGTACAGGAGCTGACACTGAGACACACACACACAGACCGTACAGTAGCTGAAACTGAGACAAACACACGGACCATATAGGAGCTGACACTGAGACACACACACAAGGATTGTACAGGAGCTGACTCTGTGACACCCACACGGACCGTACAGGAGCTGACAGTGAGACACACACACACGGACTGCACAGGAGCTGACAATGAGACACACACGGACTGTACATGAGATGACACTGAGACACTGACAGGGACCGTAAATCAGCTCACACTGAGACACTCACATGGACCGTACAGGAGATGAAACTGAGACACACACACACAGATCGTTCAGTAGCTGACACTCAGACACACAAACGGATCGTACAGGAGCTGACACTGAGACACACACACAGACTGTACAGGAGCTGACACTGTGACACACACACGGACCGTACAGGAGCTGACATTGAGATACACACACGGATCATACAGGAGCTGACACTGAGACACACAAACGGATTGTACAGGAGCTGACACTGAGACACACACACAGACTGTACAGGAGCTGACACTGTGACACACACACGGACCATACAGGCGCTGACACTGAGACACACACATGGAACGTACAGGAGCTGACACTGAGACACACACACGGACCATACAGGAGCTGACACTGAGACACACACACAGAGAGTACATGAGCTGACACTGAGACACACGGACCATACAGGAGCTGGCACTGAGACACACACACGGAACGTACAGGAGCTGGAACAGAGGCACACACACACACATTGCACAGGAGCTGACTTTGAGACACTCACGGACTGTACATGCGCTGACACTGAGACACACACACGGACCGTACAGGAGCTGACACTGAGACACACACTGAACGTACAGCAGCTGACAGTTAGACAAACACACGGACCGCAAATGAGCTGACACTGAGACACACACACAAGGACTGTACAGGAGCTGACACTGAGACAAACACACAGACGGCACAGGAGCTGACACTGAGACACACACACGGACCGTACAGGAGCTGACACTGAGACACACACATAGACTGTACAGGAGCTGAAAATGAGACAAACACAAGGACTGTACAGGAGCTGACACTGAGAGAAACACACACAGACTGTACAGGAGCTGACACGAGACACACACAAGGACTATGCAGGAGCTGACACTGAGACACAAATGGACCATACAGGAGATGACACTGAGACACACACACAGACTGTACAGGAGCTGACACTGAGACACACACAAGGACTTTACAGGAGCTGACACTGAGACACACGCAGATGGAATGTGCAAGAGCTGACACTGAGACACACACACAGATTGTACTGGAACTGACACTGAGACACCACACAGACCATACAGGAGCTGACACTGAGACACACACACGGACTGTACAGGATCTGACACTGAGACACCACACAGACCATACAGGAGATGACACTGAGACACACACACGGACCAAACATGAGCTGACAGTGAGACACACACATACACGGAATTTACAGGAACGGAAACTGAGACACACACGGACCGTACAGGAGCTGACACGGTGACACACACATGGACCGGACAGGAGCTGACATTGAGATACACACACGGATCATACAGGAGCTGACACTGAGACACACACACAGATCGTACAGGAGCTGACACTGAGACACACACATGGACTGTACAGGAGCTGACACTGAGACACACGGACCACACAGGAGCTGATACTGAGACACACACACGGACCGTATAGGAGCTGGCACTGAGACACAAACACAGACCGTACAGGAGCTGAGACTGAGACACACGGACCATACAGGAGCTGACACTGAGACACACACAGGGACCGTACAGTAGCTGACAGTGAGACACGCACACACGGACTGTACAGGAGCGGAAACTGAGACACACACGGACCGTACAGGATCTGACACTGTGACACACACATGGACCGTACAGGAGCTGACACTGAGACACACACACAGACCGGACAGGAGCTGACACTGAGACACACACACGGAACCGTACAGGAGCTGGCACTGAGACACACACACACGGACTGTACAGGAGCTGACACTGAGCCACTCATGGACTGTACAGGAGCTGACACTGAGACACACACACGGACCGTACAGGAGCTGACATTGAGACACACACGGACCGTACAGGAGCTGACAGTGAGACAAACACATGGACCGGACAGGATCTGACACTTAGACACTCACACAAGGACTGTACAGGAGCTGACACTGAGACACACACACACAGACCGTAAAGTAGCTGAAACTGAGACACACACACGGACCGTACAGGAGCTGACACTGAGACACACACACAGACTGTACAGGAGCTGACACTGTGACACACACACGGACCGCACAGGAGCTGACACTGAGACACACACACGGACCATACAGGAGCTCACACTGAGACACACACACACAGACCATACAGGAGCTGACACTGAGACACACAGACAAGGAGTGTACAGGAGCTGACACTGAGACACACACACGGACCATACAGGAGCTGCCACTGAGACACTCACATGGACCGTACAGGAGCTGACACTGAGACACACACACAGACTGTACAGGAGCTGACACTGTGACACACACACGGACCGTACAGGAGCTGACACTGAGACACACACACGGACCATACAGGAGCTGACACTGAGACACTGACAGGGACCGTACATGAGCTGACACTGAGACACTGACAGGGACCGTACATGAGCTGACACTGAGACACTCAAATGGACCGTACAGGATATGAAAATGAGAAACACACATGGACCATACAGGAGCTGACATTGAGACACACACTCAGTCCGTACAGGAGCTGACACTGCGGCACACACATAGGCCATACAGGCGCTGACATTGAGACACACACACGGAACATACAGGAGCTCACACTGAGACACACACACAGACCATACAGCAGCTGACACTGAGACACATACACGGACCGTACAGGAGCTGGCACTGAGACAGACACACACGGATTTGACAGGAGCTGACAGTGAGACACTCACAGACTTTACATGCGCTGACACTGAGACAAATACACGGACCGTACAGGAGCTGACACTGAGACACACACACATGGACTGTACAGGAGCTGACACTGAGCCAAACACACGGACCGTACAGGAGCTGACACTGAGAACAACACATGCACCGTACAGGAGCTGACACTGAGACACACACACAGACCGTACAGGAGCTGACACTGTGACACACACAGGGATCGTACAGGAGCTGACACTGAGACACACACATGAACCGTACAGGAGCTGACACTGAGACACACACACGGAACCGTACAGGAGCTGGCACTGAGACACACACACATGGAATGTACAGGAGCTGACACTGAGCCACTCATGGACTGTTCAGGAGCTGACACTGAGACACACACGGACCGTACAGGAGCTGACAGTGAGACAAACACATGGACTGTACAGGAGCTGACACTGAGACACACACACAAGGACTGTACAGGAGCTGACACTGAGACACACACACACAGACCGTACAGTAGCTGAAACTGAGACACACACACGGACCATACAGGAGCTGACACTGAGACACACACACAAGGATTGTACAGGAGCAGACTCTGTGACACCCACACGGACCGTACAGGAGCTGACAGTGAGACACACACACACGGACTGCACAGCAGCTGACTTTGAGACACACACGGACTGTACATGAGATGACACTGAGACACTGACAGGGACCGTAAATCAGCTCACACTGAGACACTCACATGGACCGTACAGGAGATGAAACTGAGACACACACACACAGATCGTTCAGTAGCTGACACTCAGACACACACACGGATCGTACAGGAGCTGACACTGAGACACACACACAGACTGTACAGGAGCTGACACTGTGACACACACACGGACTATACAGGCGCTGACACTGAGAAACACACATGGAACGTACAGGAGCTGACACTGAGACACACACACGGACCATACAGGAGCTGACACTGAGACACACACACAGAGAGTACAGGAGCTGACACTGAGACACACGGACCATACAGCAGCTGGCACTGAGACACACACGCGGACCGTACAGGAGCTGGAACAGAGACACACACACATGGACCGTACAGGAGCTGACACTGAGACACACACTGAACGTACAGGAGCTGACAGTTAGACAAACACACGGACCGCAAAGGAGCTGACACTGAGACACACACACAAGGACTGTACAGGAGCTGACACTGAGACAAACACACAGACCGCACAGGAGCTGACACTGAGACACAAACACACAGACCGTACAGTAGCTGACACTGAGACACACGGAAAATACAGGAGCTGACACTGAGACACACACACGGACCGTACATGAGCTGACAGTGAGACACACACACGGACTGTACAGGAGCGGAAACTGAGACACACATGGACCGTACAGGAGCTGACACTGTGACACACACATGGACCGTACAGGAGCTGACACTGTGACACACACATGGACCGTACAGGAGCTGACACTGAGACACACACAATAACCGTACAGGAGCTGACACTGAGACACACACACGGAACCATACAGGAGCTGGCACTGAGAAACACACACAGGGACTGTACAGGAGCTGACACAGAGCCACTCATGGATTGCACAGGAGCTGACACTGAGACACACAAATGGACCGTACAGGAGCTGACACTGAGACACACACATGGACCGTACAGGAGCTGACACTGAGACACACACACGGACCATACAGGAGCTGCCACTGAGACACTCACATGTACCGTACAGGAGCTGGCACTCAGACACGCACATGGATCGTACAGGAGCTGACACGGAGACAAACACACAGACTGTAAAGGAGCTGACACTGTGACACACACACGGACCGTACAGGAGCTGACACTGAGACACACACACGGACCATACAGGAGCTGACACTGAGACACTGACAGGGACCGTACATGAGCTGACACTGAGACACTGACAGGGACGGTACATGAGCTGACACTGAGACACTCAAATGGACCGTACAGGATCTGAAAATGAGAAACACACATGGACCATACAGGAGCTGACATTGGGACACACACTCAGTCCGTACAGGAGCTGACACTGTGGCACACACATAGGCCATACAGGCGCTGACATTGAGACACACACACGGACCATACAGGAGCTCACACTGAGACACACACACAGACCATACAGGAGCTGACACTGAGACACATACACGGACCGTACAGGAGCTGGCACTGAGACAGACACACACGGATTGTACAGGAGCTGACAGTGAGACACTCACAGACTGTACATGCGCTGACACTGAGACAAACACACGGACCGCACAGGAGGTGACACTGAGACACACACACATGGACTGTACAGGAGCTGACACTGAGACAAACACACGGACCGTACAGGAGCTGACACTGAGAACAACACATGCACCGTACAGGAGCTGACACTGAGACACACACTGAACGTACAGGAGCTGACAGTTAGACAAACTCACGGACCGTACAGGAGCTGACACTGAGACACACACACAAGGACTGTAAAGGAGCTGACACTGAGACAAACACACGGACCGTACAGGAGCTGACACTGAGAACAACACATGCACCGTACAGGAGCTGACACTGAGACACACACTGAACGTACAGGAGCTGACAGTTAGACAAACTCACGGACCGTACAGGAGCTGACACTGAGACACACACACAAGGACTGTAAAGGAGCTGACACTGAGACAAACACACAGACTGCACAGGAGCTGACACTGAGACACACACTGAATGTACAGGAGCTGACAGTTAGACAAACTCACGGACCGTACAGGAGCTGACACTGAGAAACACACACAAGGACTGTAAAGGAGCTGACACTGAGACAAACACACAGACCGCACAGGAGCTGACACTGAGACGCAAACACACAGACCGTACATTAGCTGACTCTGAGACACACACACGGACCGTACAGGAGCTGAAACTGAGACACACATATTGACTGTACAGGAACTGATACTGAGACACACACAACGACTGTACAGGAGCTGACACTGAGACACACACATAGACTGTACAGGAGCTGAAAATGAGACAAACACAAGGACTGTACAGGAGCTGACACTGAGAGAAACACACACAGACTGTACAGGAGCTGACACTGAGACGCACACAAGGACTGTGCAGGAGCTGACACTGAGACACAAATGGACCATACAGGAGCTGACACTGAGACACACACATAGACTGTACAGGAGCTGACACTGAGACACACACAAGGACTTTACAGGAGCTGACACTGAGACACACGCAGATGGAATGTGCAAGAGCTGACACTGAGACACACATGGACCATACAGGAGCTGACCCTGAGACACACACACACTTTGTACTGGAACTGACACTGAGACACCACACAGACCATACAGGAGCTGACACTGAGACACACACACGGACTGTACAGGAGCTGACACTGAGACACCACACAGACCATACAGGAGCTGACACTGAGACACACACACGGACCATACAGGAGCTGACAGTGAGACACACACACACACGGAATGTACAGGAGCGGAAACTGAGACACACACGGACCGTACAGGAGCTGACACTGAGACACACACACAGACCGTACAGGAGCTGACACTGAGACACACACATGGACTGTACAGGAGCTGACACGGAGACACACACACAGACCGTACAGGAGTTGACACTGAGACACACGGACCACACAGGAGCTGATACTGAGACACACACACGGGCCGTACAGGAGCTGGCACTGAGACACATACACACAGACCATACAGTTGCTGACACTGAGACACACACACAGACCGTACAGGAGCTGACACTGAGACACACGGACAATACAGGAGCTGACACTGAGACACACACACGACCGTACAGGAGCTGACAGTGAGACACACACACAGACCGGACAGGAGCTGACACTGAGACACACACACGGAACCGTACAGGAGCTGGCACTGAGACACACACACACGGACTGTACAGGAGCTGACACTGAGCCACTCATGGATTGCACAGGAGCTGACACTGAGACACACACATGGACCGTACAGGAGCTGACATTGAGACACACACGGACCGTACAGGAGCTGACAGTGAGACAAACATATGGACCGTACAGGAGCTGACACTGAGACACACACACACGGACCGTACAGGAGCTGAAACTGAGACACACACGGACCGTACATTAGCTGACACTGAGACACACATGGACTGTACATGCGCTGACACTGAGAATCAGACACAGACCGTACATGAGCTGACACTGAGACACATACAGACCGTACAGGAGCTGACAGTGAGACAAACACAAGGACTGTATAGGAGCTGACACTGAGACACACACACACGGACTGTACAGGAGCTGACACTGTGACATTCACATGGACCAAACAGGAGCTGACACTGAGACACACACACGGACCATACAGGAGCTGCCACTGAGACACTCACATGGACCGTACAGGAGCTGGCACTCAGACACGCACACGGATCGTAAAGGAGCTGACACTGAGACACACACACAGACTGTACAGGAGTTGACACTGTGACACACACACGGACCGTACAGGAGCTGACACTGAGACACACACACGGACCATACAGGAGCTGACACTGAGACACTGACAGGGACCGTACATGAGCTGACACTGAGACACTCAAATGGACCGTACAGGATCTGAAAATGAGAAACACACATGGACCATACAGGAGCTGACATTGAGACACACACTCAGTCCGTACAGGAGCTGACACTGGGGCACACACATAGACCATACAGGCGCTGACATTGAGACACACACATGGACCATACAGGAGCTCACACGGAGACACACACACAGACCATACAGGAGCTGACACTGAGACACATACACGGACCGTACAGGAGCTGGCACTGAGACAGACACACACGATTGTACAGGAGCTGACAGTGAGACACTCACAGACTGTACATGCGCTGACACTGAGACACACACACGGACCGTACAGGAGCTGACACAGACACACACACATGGACTGTACAGGAGCTGACACTGAGACAAACACACGGACCGTACAGGAGCTGACACTGAGACACACACACAGACCGTACAGGAGCTGACACTGTGACACACACATGGACCGTACAGGAGCTGACACTGAGAGACACAGATGGACCGTACAGGAGCTGACACTGAGACACACACACGGACCGTACAGGAGCTGACACTGAGACGCACACACGGAACCGTACAGGAGCTGGCACTGAGACACACACACATGGACTGTACAGGAGCTGACAATGAGCCACTCATGGACTGTTCAGGAGCTGACACTGAGACACACACACGGACCGTACAGGAGCTGACATTGAGACACACACGGACCGTACAGGAGCTGACAGTGAGACAAACACACGGACCGTACAGGAGCTGACACTGAGACACACACACAAGGACTGTACAGGAGCTGACACTGAGACACCACACATGGTCCGCACAGGAGCTGACACTGAGACACACACATACAGACCGTACAGTAGCTGAAACTGAGACAAACACACGGACCATACAGGAGCTGACACTGAGACACACACACAAGGATTGTACAGGAGCTGACACTGAGACACCACACACGGTCCGTACAGGAGCTAACACTGAGACACACACACACAGACCGTACAGTAGCTGAAATGAGACACACACACGGACCATACAGGAGCTGACACTGAGACACACACATAAGGACAGTACAGGAGCTGACTCTGTGACACCCACACGGACCGTACAGGAGCTGACAGTGAGACACACACAAGGACTTTACAGGAGCAGACAGTGAGACACACGCACATAGAATGTGCAAGAGCTGACACTGAGACACACATGGACCATACAGGAGCTGACCCTGAGACACACACACAGATTGTACAGGAACTGACACTGAGACACCACACAGACCATACAGGAGCTGACACTGAGACACACACACGGACTGTACAGGAGCTGACACTGAGACACCACACAGACCATACAGGAGCTGACACTGAGACACACACACGGACCATACAGGAGCTGACAGTGAGTCACAAGCACACACGGAATGTACAGGAGCGGAAACTGAGACACAGTCGGACCGTACAGGAGCTGACACGGTGACACACACATGGACCGTACAGGAGCTGACATTGAGATACACACACGGACCATACAGGAGCTGACACTGAGACACACACACAGACCGTACAGGAGCTGACACTGAGACACACACATGGACTGTACAGGAGCTGACACGGAGAGACACACACAGACCGTACAGGAGCTGACACTGAGACACACGGACCACACAGGAGCTGATACTGAGACACACACACGGACCGTACAGGAGCTGGCACTGAGACACACACACAGTCCGTACAGGAGCTGACACTGAGACACACGGACAATACAGGAGCTGACACTGAGACACACACACGGACCGTACATGAGCTGACAGTGAGACACGCACACACGGACTGTACAGGAGCGGAAACTGAGACACACACGGACCGTACAGGAGCTGACACTGTGACACACACATGGACCGTACAGGAGCTGACACTGAGACACACACACAGACCGGACAGGAGCTGACACTGAGACACACACACGGAACCGTACAGGAGCTGGCACTGAGACACACACACACGGACTGTACAGGAGCTGACACTGAGCCACTCCTGGATTGCACAGGAGCTGACACTGAGACACACACATGGACCGTACAGGAGCTGACATTGAGACACACACGGACCGTACAGGAGCTGACAGTGAGACAAACACATGGACCGTACAGGATCTGACACTTAGACACACACACAAGGACTGTACAGGAGCTGACACTTAGACACACACACAAGGACTGTACAGTAGCTGACACTGAGACACACACACACAGACCATAAAGTAGCTGAAAATGAGACACACGCACGGACCGTTCAGGAGCTGACACTGAGACACACACACAAACTGTACAGGAGCTGACATTGTGACACCCACACGGACTGCACAGGAGCTGACACTGAGACACACACACGGACCATACAGGAGCTGCCAATGAGACACACACACGGACCATACAGGAGCTGCCAATGAGACACACACATGGACCGTACAGGAGCTGACACTGAGACACACACACACGGACTGTACAGGAGCTGAAACTGAGACACACACGGACTGTACATTAGATGACACTGAGACACTCACGGACTTTACATGCGCTGACAATGAGATTCAGACACGGACCGTACAGGAGCTGACACTGAGAATCAGACACAGACCGTACAGGAGCTGGCAGTGAGACAAACACAAGGACCGTATAGGAGCTGACACTGAGACACACACACACAGACCGTACAGGAGCTGACACTGAGACACACACACAAGGACTGTACAGGAGCTGACACTGTGACACTCACATGGACCGTACAGGATCTGACAAAGAGAAACACACATGGACCATACAGGAGCTGACACTGGGACACACACATGGACCATACAGGCGCTGACATTGAGACACACACACGGACCATACAGGAGCTCACACTGAGACAGACACACACAGACCGTACAGGAGTTGACACTGAGACACACACACAAGGACTGTACAGGAGCTGACACTGTGACACCCACAGGGACCGTACAGGAGCTGACACTGAGACACACACACGGACCATACAGGAGCTGCCACTGAGACACTCACATGGACCGTTCAGGAGCTGACACTGAGAAGCACACACAGAGAGTAGAGGAGCTGACACTGAGACACACACACAGACTGTACAGGAGCTGACAAAGTGACACACACACGGACCGTACAGGAGCTGACACTGAGACACACACACGGACCATACAGGAGCTGCCACTGAGACACTGACAGGGACCGTACAGGAGCTGAAACTGAGACACACACACACAGACAGTACAGGAGCTGAAACTGAGCCAAACAAGGACTGTACATGAGCTGACACTGAGACACTCACATGGACCGTACAGGAGCTGACACTGAGACACACACATGGACCATACAGGAGCTGACACTGAGAACACACACACAGACCGTAGAGTAGCTGACACTGAGACACACACACGGACCGTACAGGAGCTGACACTGTGACACACACATGGACCGTACAGGAGCTGACATTGAGACACACACACAGACCGTACAGGAGCTGACACTGAGGCACACACACAGCCTGTACAGGAGCTGACACTGAGACACACACAATGACTGTACAGGAGCTGACACTGAGACACACACACAGACCGTAAAGGTGCTGACACGGAGACACACACACAGACCGTACAGGAGCTGACACTGAGACACACGGACCATACAGGAGCTGACACTGAGACACACACACGGACCGTACAGGAGCTGGCACTGAGACACTCTCACATGGACTGTACAGGAGCAGGCACTGAGACACTCTAACATGGACTGTACAGCAGCTGACACTGAGCCACTCATGGACTGTAAATTCGCTGACACTGAAACACACACACGGACTGTACAGGAGCTGACACTGAGACACACACGGACCGTAAAGGAGTTGACAATGAGACAAACACACAGACCGTACAGGAGCTGACACTGAGACACACACACACAGACCGTACAGTAGCTGAAACTGAGACACACACACGGAACGTACATGAGCTGACACTGAGACACACACACAGACCGTACAGGAGCTGGCAATGAGACACACACACACGGACTGTACAGGAGCTGACGCTGAGACACTCACGGACTGTACATGCGCTGACACTGAGACACAGAAACGGACAGTACAGGAGCTGACACTGAGACACATACAGACCGTACAGGAGCTGACAGTGAGACAAACGCACGGACCATACAGGAGCTGGCACTGAGACACTCTCACATGGACTGTACAGGAGCTGACACTGAGCCACTCATGGACTGTAAATTCGATGACACTGAGACACACACACGGACCGTACAGGAGCTGACACTGAGACACACGGACCATACAGGAGCTGACACTGAGACACATACACGGACCGTACAGGAGCTGGCATTGAGACAAAAACACACGGATTGTACAGGAGCTGACACTGAGACACTCACGGAATGTACATGCGCTGACACTGTGACACACACACGGACCGTACAGGAGCTGACACTGAGACACACACACTTGGACTGTACAGGAGCTGACACTGAGACAAACACACAGACTGTACAGGAGCTGACAGTGAGACACACACATGCAACGTACAGGAGCTGACACTGAGACACACACACAGACTGTACAGGAGCTGACACTGTGACACACACATGGACCGTGCAGGAGCTGACACTGAGACACACACACGGAACCGTACAGGAGCTGGCACTGAAACACACACACATGGACTGTACAGGAGCTGACACTGAGCCACTCATGGACTGTTCAGGAGCTGACAATGAGATAACACACACGGTCCGTAAAGGAGCTGACACTGAGACACACACACACAGACCGTACAGTAGCTGAAACTGAGACACACACACGGACCATACAGGAGCTGACACTGAGACACACACACAAGGACCGTACAGGAGCTGACACTGAGACATACACACAGACCTTACAGGAGCTGACAGTGAGACACACACACACGGACTGTACAGGAGCTGAAACTGAGACACACACGGACTGTACATGAGCTGACACTGAGACACTCACATGGACCGTACAGGAGCTGACACTCAGACACGCACACGGATCGTACAGGAGCTGACACTGAGACACACACACAGACTGTACAGGAGCTGACACTGTGACAAACACACGGACCATACAGGAGCTGACACTGAGACGCATACACGGACCATACAGGAGCTGACTCTGAGACACATTCACAGAGCGTACTGGAGCTGACAATGAGACACACGGACTGTACAGGAGCTGACACTGAGACACTCACGGACTGTACATGCGCTGAAACTGAGACACAGAAACGGACAGTACAGGAGCTGACACTGAGACACATACAGACCGTACAGGAGCTGACAGTGAGCCAAACACATGGACCGTACAGGAGCTGACACTGAGACACACACACAATTACTGTACAGGAGCTGACATTGAGACGCACACACGGACCGTACAGGAGCTGACACTGAGACACAGTCACACAGACCGTTCAGTAGCTGACGCTGAGACACACACACAGACCGTACAGGAGCTGGCAATGAGACACACAAACACGGACAGTACAGGAGCTGACACTGAGACACATACAGACCGTACAGGAGCTAACAGTGAGACAACCACACGGACCATACAGGAGCTGACACTGAGACACACATACAAGGACTGTACAGGAGCTGACACTGTTACACTCACATGGACCGTACAGGATCTGACACTGAGACACACACACAGACCGTACAGGAGCTGACACTGAGACACACACACAGTCCATACAGGAGCTGACACTGGGACACACACACGGACCATATAGGAGCTGACATTGAGACACACACACGGACCATACAGGAGCTCACACTGAGACACACACACAGACCGTACAGGAGCTGACACTGAGACACATGGACCATGCAGGAGCTGACACTGAGACACATACACGGACCGTACAGGAGCTGGCACTGAGACACACACACACGGATTTTACAGGAGCTGAAACTGAGACTCTCACGGACTGTACATGCGCTGACACTGAGACACACGGACCATAAAGGAGCTGACACTGAGACACACACACGGACCGTACAGGAGCTGACAGTGAGACACACACACACGGACTGTACAGGAGCGGAAGCTGAGACACACACGGACCGTACAGGAGCTGACACTGTGACACACCCATGGACCGTACAGGAGCTGACACTGAGACACACACATGGACCGTACAGGAGCTGACACTGAGACACACACACAGACCGTACATGAGCTGACACTGAGACACGCTCACGGAACCGTACAAGAGCTGGCACTGAGACAGACAAACATGGACTGTACAGGAGCTGACACTGAGCCACTCATGGACTGTTCAGGAGCTGACACTGAGACACACACACAGACCGTACAGGAGCTGACACTGAGACACACACACGGACCATACAGGAGCTGACACTGAGACACACACACAGAGCGTACAGGAGCTGACACTGAGACACACGGACCGTTCAGTAGCTGACACTGAGACAGACACACAGACCGTACAGGAGCTGGCAATGAGACGCACACACACGGACTGTACAGGAGCCGACACTAAGACACTCACGGACTGTACAGGAGCTGAAACTTAGACACACACGGACGGTACATGAGCTGACACTGAGACACTGACAGGGACCGTACATGAGCTGACACTGAAACAGTGACAGGGACCGTACATGAGCTGACACTGAGACACTCAAATGGACCGTACAGGATATGACAATGAGAAACACACATGGACCATGCAGGAGCTGACACTGAGACACACACACAGTCCGTACAGGAGCTGACACTGGGGCACACACATGGACCATACAGGTGCTGACACTGAGACACACACACAGACCACACAGGAGCTGACACTGAGACACATACACGGACCGTACAGGAGCTGACACTGAGACACTCACGGACTTTACACGCGCTGACACTGAGACACACACACACGGACAGTACAGGAGCTGTATCTGAGACACATACAGACCGTACAGGAGCTGACACTGAGACACACACACAGACTGTACAGGAGCTGACACTGTGACACCCACACGGACCGTACAGGAGCTGACACTGAGACACACACACGGACCATACAGGAGCTGCCAATGAGAAACACACATGGACCGTACAGGAGCTGACACTGAGACACACACACATGGACTGTACAGGAGCTGAAACTGAGACACACACGGACTGTACGTTAGCTGACACTGAGACACTCACATGGACCGTACAGGAGCTGACACTGAGACACGCACACAGACCGTTCAGTAGCTGACGCTGAGACACACACACAGACCGTACAGGAGCTGACAATGAGACACACGGACCGTACAGTAGCTGACACTGAGACACACACACAGACCGTACAGGAGCTGGCAATGAGACACACACACACGGACAGTACAGGAGCTGACACTGAGACACTCACGGACAATACATGCGCTGACACTGAGAAACAGACACGGACCGTACAGGAGCTGACACTGAGACACCTACAGACCGTACAGGAGCTAACAGTGAGACAACGACACGGACCATACAGGAGCTGACACTGAGACACACATACAAGGACTGTACAGGAGCTGACACTGTGACACTCACATGGACCGTACAGGATCTGACACTGAGACACACACACAGACCGTACAGGAGCTGACACTGAGACACACACACAGTCCGTACAGGAGCTGACACTGGGACACACACACGGACCATACAGGAGCTGACATTGAGACAAACACACGGACCATACAGGAGCTCACACTGAGACACACAGACAGACCGTACAGGAGCTGACACTGAGACACATGGACCATACAGGAGCTGACACTGAGACACATACACGGACCGTACAGGAGCTGGCACTGAGACACACACACACGGATTGTACAGGAGCTGACACTGAGACACTCACGGACTGTACATGCGCTGACACTGAGACACACGGACCATAAAGGAGCTGACACTGAGACACACACACGGACCTTACAGGAGCTGACAGTGAGACACACACACACGGACTGTACAGGAGCGGAAGCTGAGACACACATGGACCGTACAGGAGCTGACACTGTGACACACCCATGGACCGTACAGGAGCTGACACTGAGACACACACATGGACCGTACAGGAGCTGACACTGAGACACGCACACGGAACCGTACAGGAGCTGGCACTGAGACACACACACATGGACTGTACAGGAGCTGACACTGAGACACACACACAGACCGTACAGGAGCTGACACTGAGACACGCACACGGAACCGTACAGGAGCTGGCACTGAGACACACACACATGGACTGTACAGGAGCTGACACTGAGCCACTCATGGACTGTTCAGGAGCTGACACTGAGAAACACACTCAGACCGTACAGGAGTTGACATTGAGACACACACGGACAGTACAGGAGCTGACAGTGAGACAAACACACGGACCATATAGGAGAGGACACTGAGACACAGACACAGACTCTACAGGAGCTGACACTGAGACACATACACACAGACCGTACAGTAGCTGAAACTGAGACACACACACGGACCGTACAGGAGCTGACACCGAGACACACACAAAAGGACTGTACAGGAGCTGACACTGTGACACCCACACGGACCGTACAGGAGCTGACACTGAGACACACACATGGAGCATACAGGAGCTGCCACTGAGACACACACATGCACCGTACTGGAGCTGACACTGAGACACACACACACGGACTGTACATGAGCTGACACTGAGACACTCACATGGACCGTACAGGAGCTGACACTCAGACACGCACAAGGATCGTACAGGAGCTGACACTGAGACACACACACAGACTGTACAGTAGCTGACACTGTGACAGACACACGGACCGTACAGGAGCTGACACTGTGACACACACACGGACCATACAGGAGCTGACACTGAGACACACACACAGAGCGTACAGGAGCTGACAATGAGACACACGGACCGTACAGTAGCTGACACTGAGACAGACACACAGACCGTACAGGAGCTGGCAATGAGACGCACACACACGGACTGTACAGGAGCCGAAACTAAGACAGTCACGGACTGTACATGCGCTGACACTGAGACACAGAAACGGACAGTACAGGTGCTGACACTGAGATACATACAGACCGTATAGGAGCTGACAGTGAGACAAACAGACGGACCGTACAAGAGCTGACACCGAGACACACACACAAGGACTGTACAGGAGCTGACACTGAGACACACACACAAGGACCGTACAGGAGCTGACACTGAGACATACACACAGACCTTACAGGAGCTGACAGTGAGACACACACACACGGAATGTACAGGAGCTGAAACTGAGACACACACGGACTGTACATGAGCTGACACTGAGACACTCACATGGACCGTACAGGAGCTGACAGTGAGACAAACAGACGGACCGTACAAGAGCTGACACCGAGACACACACACAAGGACTGTACAGGAGCTGACACTGAGACACACACACAAGGACCGTACAGGAGCTGACACTGAGACATACACACAGACTGTACAGGAGCTGACACTGTGACAAACACACGGACCTTACAGGAGCTGACACTGAGACGCATACACGGACCATACAGGAGCTGACACTGAGACACATTCACAGAGCGTACTGGAGCTGACAATGAGACACACGGACTGTACGGGAGCTGACACTGAGACACTCACGGACTGTACATGCGCTGAAACTGAGACACAGAAACGGACAGTACAGGAGCTGACACTGAGACACATACAGACCATACAGGAGCTGACAGGGAGACAAACACATGGACCGTACAGGAGCTGACACTGAGACACACACACAATTACTGTACAGGAGCTGACATTGAGACACACACACGGACCGTACAGGAGCTGACACTGAGACACAGTCACACAGACCGTTCAGTAGCTGACGCTGAGACACACACACAGACCGTACAGGAGCTGGCAATGAGACACACAAACACGGACAGTACAGGAGCTGACACTGAGACACATACAGACCGTACAGGAGCTAACAGTGAGACAACCACACGGACCATACAGGAGCTGACACTGAGACACACATACAAGGACTGTACAGGAGCTGACACTGTTACACTCACATGGACCGTACAGGATCTGACACTGAGACACACACACAGACCGTACAGGAGCTGACACTGAGACACACACACAGTCCATACAGGAGCTGACACTGAGACACACACACAGACTGTACAGGAGCTGACACTGTGTCAAGAAACACACGGACTGTAAAGGAGGTGACACTGAGACACACACACACGGACTGTACAGGAGCTGAAACTTAGACACACACGGACGGTACATAAGCTGACACTGAGACACTGACAGGGACCGTACATGAGCTGACACTGAAACACTGACAGGGACCTTACATCAGCTGACACTGAGACACTCAAATGGACCGTACAGGATATGACAATGAGAAACACACATGGACCATACAGGAGCTGACACTGAGACACACACTCAGTCCGTACAGGAGCTGACACTGGGGCACACACATGGACCATACAGGCGCTGACTTTGAGACACACACACGGACGTTACAGGAGCTCACACTGAGACACACACACAGACCATACAGGAGCTGACACTGAGACACATACACGGACCGTACAGGAGCTGGCACTGAGACAGACACACACGGGTTGTACAGGAGCTGACACTGAGACACTCACGGACTTTACATGCGCTTACACTGAGACACACACACGGACAGTACAGGAGCTGAAACTGAGACACATACAGACCGTACAGGAGCTGACAGTGAGACAAACAGACGGACCGTAAAGGAACGGACACCGAGACACACACACAAGGACTGTACATGAGCTGACACTGAGACACACACACGGTCAGTACAGGAGCTGACACTGATACATACACACAGACTGTACAGGAGCTGACACTGTGTCAAGAAACACACGAACCGTACAGGAGCTGACACTGAGACACACACACACGGACTGTACAGGAGCTGAAACTTAGACACACACGGACGGTACATGAGCTGACACTGAGACACTGACAGGGACCGTACATGAGCTGACACTGAAACACTGACAGGGACCATACATGAGCTGACACTGAGACACTCAAATGGACCGTACAGGATCTGACAATGAGAAACACACATGGACCATACAGGAGCTAACACTGAGACACCCACTCAATCCGTACAGTAGCTGACACTGGGGCACAGACATGGACCATACAGGCACTGACATTGAGACACACACAAGGACCATACAGGAGCTCACACTGAGACACACACACAGACCATACAGCAGCTGACACTGAGACACATACACGGACCGTACAGGAGCTGGCACTGAGACAGACACACACGCGTTGTACAGGAGCTGACACTGAGACAAACACACGGACCGTACAGGAGCTGACACTGTGACACACACATGGACCGTACAGCAGCTGACACTGAGACACTCACGGACTGTACAGGAGCTGACACTGAGACACAAACACGGACCGTACAGGAGCTGACACAGAGACACAAACACGGACGGTACAGGAGCTGACACTGAGACACACACACATGGACTGTACAGGATTTGACACTGAGACAAACACACGGACCATACAGGAGCTGACACTGAGACACACACACACAGACCGTACAGTAGCTGACACTGAGACACACACACGGACCGTACAGGAGCTGACACTGTGACACACACATGGGCCGTACAGGAGCAGACATTGAGACACACACACGGACCGTACAGGAGGTGACACTGAGGCACACACACAGACCGTACAGGAGCTGACACTGAGACACACACATGGACTGTACAGGAGCTGACACTGAGACACACACACAGACCGTACAGTAGCTGACACTGAGACACACACAGGGACCATACCGCAGCTGACACTGGGACAGACACACTGACCGTAAAGGAGCTGAGACTGAGACACACACGGACTATACAGGAGCTGACACTGAGACACACACACGGACCGTACCGCAGCTGACACTGAGACAGACACACACGGATTGTACAGGAGCTGACACTGAGACACTCACGGACTGTACATGCGCTGACACTGAGACAAACACATGGACCGTACAGGAGCTGACACTGAGACACACATACATGGACTGTACAGGAGCTGACACTGAGACAAACACACGGACCGTATAGGAGCTGACACTGAGACACACACACACAGACCGTACAGGAGCTGACACTGAGACACACACGGACCGTACAGGAGTTGACAGTGAGACAAACACACGGACCGTACAGGAGATGACACTGAGACACACAAGGACTGTACAGGAGCTGTGACTGAGACACACACACATGGAATATACAGTAGCTGACACTGAGACACACACACACAGACCGTACAGTAGCTGAAACTGAGACACACACACGGACCGCACAGGAGCTGACACTGAGACACACACACAGACTGTACAGGAGCTGACACTGTGTCAAGAAACACACGGACCGTACAGGAGCTGACACTGAGACACACACACACGGACTGTACAGGAGCTGACACTGTGTCAAGAAACACACGGACGGTACATGAGCTGACACTGAGACACTGACAGGGACCGTACATGAGCTGACACTGAGACACTGACAGGGACCGTACATGAGCTGACACTGAGACACTCAAATTGACCGTACAGAATCTGACAATGAGAAACACACATGGACCATACAGGAGCTGACACTGAGAAACACACTCAGTCCGTACAGGAGCTGACACTGGGGCACACACATGGACCATACAAGCGCTGACATTGAGACACACACACGGAACATAGAGGAGCTCACACTGAGTCACACACACAGACCATACAGGACCTGATTCTGAGACACACACACATGGACTGTACAGGAGCTGACACTGAGACAAACACACTGACCATACAGGAGCTGACACTGAGACACACACACACAGACCGTACAGGAGCTGACACTGAGACTCACACACGGACCGTACAGGAGCTGACATTGAGACACACACACGGACCCTACAGGAGCTGGCACTGAGGCACACACACAGCCCGTACAGGAGCTGACACTGAGACACACACATGGACTGTACAGGAGTTGACACTGAGACACACACACAGACCGTAAAGGTGCTGACACTGAGACACACACACAGACCGTACAGGAGCTGACACTGAGACACACGGACCATACAGGAGCTGACACTGAGACACACACACGGACCGTACAGGAGCTGGCACTGAGACACTCTCACATGGACTGTACAGGAGCTGACACTGAGCCACTCATGGACTGTAAATTCGCTGACACTGAGACACACACACGGACCGTACAGGCGCTGACACTGAGACACACACGGACCGTACAGGAGTTGACAGTGAGACAAACACACGGACCGTACAGAAGCTGACACTGAGACACACTCACAAGGAATGTACAGGAGCTGACACTGAGACACACACACATGGACCATACAGTAGCTGACACTGAGACACACACACACAGACCGTACAGTAGCTGAAACTGAGACACACACACGGACCGTACATGAGCTGACACTGAGACACACACACGGACCGTACAGGAGCTGACACTGAGACAAACACACGGACCATACAGGAGCTGACTGTGAGACACACACACACACGGACTGCAAAGGAGCTGACTTTGAGACACAGACTGTACATGAGATGACAGTGAGACACTGACAGGGACCGTACATGAGCTGACACTGAGACACTGACAGGGACCGTAAATCAGCTGACACTGAGACACTCACATGGACCGCACAGGAGCTGACACTGAGACACACACACAGACTGTACAGGAGCTGACACTGAGACACACACACGGACCGTACAGGAGCTCACACTGAGTCACACACACAGACCATACAGGACCTGATTCTGAGACACACACACATGGACTGTACAGGAGCTGACACTGAGACAAACACACTGACCATACAGGAGCTGACACTGAGACACACACACACAGACCGTACAGGAGCTGACACTGAGACTCACACACGGACCGTACAGGAGCTGACATTGAGACACACACACGGACCCTACCGGAGCTGGCACTGAGGCACACACACAGCCCGTACAGGAGCTGACACTGAGACACACACATGGACTGTACAGGAGTTGACACTGAGACACACACACAGACCGTAAAGGTGCTGACACTGAGACACACACACAGACCGTACCGGAGCTGACACTGAGACACACACACAGACCGTAAAGGTGCTGACACTGAGACACACACACAGACCGTACAGGAGCTGACACTGAGACACACGGACCATACAAGAGCTGACACTGAGACACACACACGGACCGTACAGGAGCTGACACTGAGCCACTCATGGACTGTAAAATCGCTGACACTGAGACACACACACGGACCGTACAGGCGCTGACACTGAGACACACACGGACCGTACAGGAGTTGACAGTGAGACAAACACACGGACCGTACAGTAGCTGAAACTGAGACACACACACGGACCGTACATGAGCTGACACTGAGACACACACACGGACCGTACAGGAGCTGACACTGAGACAAACACACGGACCATACAGGAGCTGACTGTGAGACACACACACACACGGACTGCAAAGGAGCTGACTTTGAGACACAGACTGTACATGAGATGACAGTGAGACACTGACAGGGACCGTACATGAGCTGACACTGAGACACTGACAGGGACCGCACAGGAGCTGACACTGAGACACACACACAGACTGTACAGGAGCTGACACTGAGACACACACACACGGACTGTAATGTAGCTGAAACTGAGACACACACACAGACCGTACAGGAGCTGACACTGAGACACACACACAGACTGTACAGGAGCTGACACTGTGACACCCACACGGACCGTACAGGAGCTGACACTGAGACACACACACGGACCATACAGGAGCTGCCAATGAGAAACACACATGGACCGTACAGGAGCTGACACTGAGACTCACACACACGGACTGTACAGGAGCTGAAACTGAGACACACACGGACTGTACATTAGCTGACACTGAGACACTCACATGGACCGTACAGGAGCTGACACTGAGACACGCACACACAGACCGTTCAGTAGCTGACGCTGAGACACACACACAGACCGTACAGGAGCTGACAATGAGACACACGGACCGTACAGTAGCTGACACTGAGACACACACACAGACCGTACAGGAGCAGGCAATGAGACACACACACACGGACAGTACAGGAGCTGACACTGAGACACTCACGGACAATACATGCGCTGACACTGAGAAACAGACACGGACCGTACAGGAGCTGACACTGAGACACATACAGACCGTACAGGAGCTAACAGTGAGACAACCACACGGACCATACAGGAGCTGACACTGGGACACACACACGGACCATAAAGGAGCTGACATTGAGACACACACACGGACCATACAGGAGCTCACACTGAGACACACTCACAGACCGTACAGGAGCTGACACTGAGACACATGGACCATACAGGAGCTGACACTGAGACACATACACGGACCGTACAGGAGCTGGCACTGAGACACTCACGGACTGTACATGCGCTGACACTGAGACACACGGACCATAAAGGAGCTGACACTGAGAAACACACACGGACCGTACAGGAGCTGACAGTGAGACACACACACGCGGACTGTACAGGAGCGGAAGCTGAGACACACACGGACCGTACAGGAGCTGACACTGTGACACAACCATGGACCGTACAGGAGCTGACACTGAGACACACACATGGACCGTACAGGAGCTGACACTGAGACACACACATGGACCGTACAGGAGCTGACACTGAGACACACACACAGACCGTACAGGAGCTGACACTGAGACACGCACACGGAACCGTACAGGAGTTGGCACTGAGACACACACACATGGACTGTACCGGAGATGACACTGAGCCACTCATGGACTGTTCAGGAGCTGACACTGAGACACACACACAGACCGTACAGGAGCTGACATTGAGACACACACGGACCGTACAGGAGCTGACAGTGAGACAAACACACGGACCATATAGGAGAGGACACTGAGACACAGACACAGACTCTACAGGAGCTGACACTGAGACACACACACACAGACCGTACAGTAGCTGAAACTGAGACACACACACGGACCGTACAGGAGCTGACACCAAGACACACACACAAGGACTGTACAGGAGCTGACACTGTGACACCCACACGGACCGTACAGGAGCTGACACTGAGACACACACACATGGAGCATACAGGAGCTGCCACTGAGACACACACATGCACCGTACTGGAGCTGACAATGAGACACACACACACGGACTGTACATGAGGTGACACTGAGACACTCACATGGACCGTACAGAAGCTGACACACCGACACGCACACGGATCGTACAGGAGCTGACACTAAGACACACACACAGACTGTACAGGAGCTGACACTGTGACACACACATGGACCGTGCAGGAGCTGACACTGAGACACACACACGGACCATACAGGAGCTGACACTGAGACACACACACAGAGCGTACAGGAGCTGACAATGAGACACACGGACCGTACAGTAGCTGACACTGAGGCAGACACACAGACCGTACAGGAGCGGGCAATGAGACACACACACACGGACTGTACAGGAGCCGACACTAAGACACTCACGGACTTTACATGCGCTGACACTGAGACACACACACGGACAGTACAGGAGCTGAAACTGAGACACATACAGACCGTACAGGAGCTGACAGTGAGACAAACACACGGACCGTACAGGAGCTGACACCGAGACACACACACAAGGACTGTACAGGAGCTGACACTGAGACACACACACGGACCGTACAGGAGCTGACACTGAGACACACACACAGACTGTACAGGAGCTGACACTGTGTCAAGAAACACACGGACAGTACAGGAGCTGACACTGAGACACACACACACGGACTGTACAGGAGCTGAAACTTAGAAACACTCGGACGGTACATGAGCTGACACTGAGACACTGACAGGGACCGTACATGAGCTGACACTGAAACACTGACAGGGACCGTACATGAGCTGACACTGAGACACACACATGGACTGTACAGGAGTTGACACTGAGACACACACACAGACCGTAAAGGTGCTGACACTGAGACACACACACAGACCGTAAAGGAGCTGACACTGAGACACACGGACCATACAGGAGCTGACACTGAGACACACACACGGACCGTACAGGAGCTGACAATGAGACACACACACACACAGACCGTACAGTAGGTGACACTGAGACACACAAACGGACCGTACAGGAGCTGACACTGTGACACACACATGGACCGTACAGGAGCTGACACTGAGACACACACACATGGACCATACAGTAGCTGACACTGAGACACACACACACAGACCGTACAGTAGCTGAAACTGAGACACACACACGGACCGTAAAGGAGCTGATACAGAGACACACAAACAGACTGTACAGGAGCTGACACTGTGTCAAGAAACACACGGACAGTACAGGAGCTGACACTGAGACACACACACACGGACTGTACAGGAGCTGGAACTTAGACACACACGGACGGTACATGAGCTGACACTGAGACACTGACAGGGACCGTACATGAGCTGACACTGAAACACTGACAGGGACCGTACATGAGCTGTCACTGAGACACTCAAATTGACCATACAGGATCTGACAATGAGAAACTCACATGGACCATACAGGAGCTGACACTGAGACACACACTCAGTCCGTACAGGAGCTGACACTGGGGCACACACATGGACCATACAAGCGCTGACATTGAGACACACACACGGAACATACAGGAGCTCACACTGAGACACACACACAGACCATACAGGACCTGACACTGAGACACATACACGGACTGTACAGGAGCTGGCACTGAGACAGACACACACGGATTGTACAGGAGCTGACACTGAGACACTCACGGACTCTACATGCGCTGACACTGAGACACAAACACGGACCGTACAGGAGCTGGCACTGAGACAGACACACACGGATTGTACAGGAGCTGCCACTGAGACACTCACGGACTCTACATGCGCTGACACTGAGACACAAACACGGACCGTACAGGAGCTGACACTGAGACACACACACATGGACTGTACAGGAGCTGACACTGAGACAAACACACTGACCATACAGGAGCTGACACTGAGACACACACACACAGACCGTACAGTAGCTGACACTGAGACACACACACGGACCGTACAGGAGCTGACACTGTGACACACACATGGACCGTACAGGAGCTGACATTGAGACACACACACGGACCGTACAGGAGCTGGCACTGTGACACACACATGGACCGTACAGGAGCTGACATTGAGACACACACACGGACCGTACAGGAGCTGGCACTGAGGCACACACACAGCCCGTACAGGAGCTGACACTGAGACACACACATGGACTGTACAGGAGTTGACACTGAGACACACACACAGACCGTAAAGGTGCTGACACTGAGACACACACACAGACCGTACAGGAGCTGACACTGAGACACACGGACCGTACAGGAGCTGACACTGAGACACACACACGGACCGTACAGGAGCTGAAACTGAGGCACACACACACAGGCCGTACAGTAGCTGACACTGAGACACACACACGGACCGTACAGGAGCTGACACTGTGACACACACACGGACCGTACAGGAGCTGACACTGAGACACACACGGACCGTACAGGAGTTGACAGTGAGACAAACACACGGACCGTACAGGAGCTGACACTGAGCCACACTCACAAGGAACGTACAGGAGCTGACACTGAGACACACACACATGGACCATACAGTAGCTGACACTGAGACACACACACACAGACCGTACAGTAGCTGAAACTGAGACACACACACGGACCGTACATGAGCTGACACTGAGACACACACATGGACCGTACAGGAGCTGACACTGAGACAAACACACGGACCATACAGGAGCTGACTGTGAGACACAAACACACACGGACTGCAAAGGAGCTGACTTTGAGACACAGACTGTACATGAGATGACAGTGAGACACTGACAGGGACCGTACATGAGCTGACACTGAGACACTGACAGGGTCCGTAAATCAGCTGACACTGAGACACTCACATGGACCGTACAGGAGCTGACACTGAGACACACACACAGACTGTACAGGAGCTGACACTGAGACACACACACATGGCCTGTAATTTAGCTGAAACTGAGACACACACACGGACCGTACAGGAGCTGACACTGAGACACACACACAGACTGTACAGGAGCTGACACTGTGACACGCACACGGACCATACAGGAGCTGACACTGAGACAAACACACGGACCATACAGGAGCTGCCAATGAGAAACACACATGGACCGTACAGGAGCTGACACTGAGACACACACACACGGACTGTACAGGAGCTGAAACTGAGACACACACGGACTGTACATTAGCTGACACTGAGACACGCACATGGACGGTACAGGAGCTGACACTGAGACACGCACACACAGACCGTTCAGTAGCTGACGCTGAGACACGCACACAGACCGTACAGGAGCTGACAATGAGACACACAGACCGTACAGTAGCTGACACTGAGACACACACACAGACCGTACAGGAAATGGCAATGAGACACACACACACGGACAGTACAGGAGCTGACACTGAGACACTCATGGACAATACATGCGCTGACACTGAGAAACAGACACGGACCGTACAGGAGCTGACACTGAGACACATACAGACCGTACAGGAGCTAACAGTGAGACAACCACACGGACCATACAGGAGCTGACACTGAGACACACATACAAAGACTGTACAGGAGCTGACACTGTGACACTCACATGGACAGTACAGGATCTGACAGTGAGACACACACACAGACCGTACAGGAGCTGACACTGAGACACACACACAGTCCGTACAGGAGCTGACACTTGGACACATAAACGGACCATACAGGAGCTGACATTGAGACACATACACGGACCATACAGGAGCTCACACTGAGACACACACACAGACAGTACAGGAGCTGACACTGAGACACATGGACCATACAGGAGCTGACACTGAGACACATACACGGACCGTACAGGAGCTGGCACTGAGACACACACACACGGATTGTACAGGAGCTGACACTGAGACACTCACGGACTGTACATGCGCTGACACTGAGACACACACACGGACCGTACAGGAGCTGACACTGAGACACACACAGACCATACAGGAGCTGACAGTGAGACCAACAGACGGACCGTACAGGAGCTGGCACTGAGACACACACACACGGATTGTACAGGAGCTGACACTGAGACACTCACGGACTGTACATGCGCTGACACTGAGACACACACACGGACCGTACAGGAGCTGACACTGAGACGCACACGGACCATAAAGGAGCTGACACTGAGACACACACACGGACCGTACAGGAGCTGACAGTGAGACACACACACACGGACTGTACAGGAGCGGAAGCTGAGACACACACGGACCGCACAGGAGCTGACACTGTGACACAACAAATGGACCGTACAGGAGCTGACACTGAGACACGCACACGGAACCGTACAGGAGCTGACACTGAGCCACTCATGGACAGTTCAGGAGCTGACACTGAGACACACACACAGACCATACAGGAGCTGCCACTGAGACACACACATGCACCGTTCTGGAGCTGACAATGAGACACACACACACGGACTGTACATGAGGTGACACTGAGACACTCACATGGACCGTACAGGAGCTGACACACCGACACGCACACGGATCGTACAGGAGCTGACACTAAGACACACACACAGACTGTACAGGAGCTGACACTGTGACACACACATGGACCGTGCAGGAGCTGACACTGAGACACACACACGGACCATACAGGAGCTGACACTGAGACACACACACAGAGCGTACAGGAGCTGACAATGAGACACACGGACCGTACAGTAGCTGACACTGAGGCAGACACACAGACCGTACAGGAGCGGGCAATGAGACACACACACACGGACTGTACAGGAGCCGACACTAAGACACTCACGGACTTTACATGCGCTGACACTGAGACACACACACGGACAGTACAGGAGCTGAAACTGAGACACATACAGACCGTACAGGAGCTGACAGTGAGACAAACACACGGACCGTACAGGAGCTGACACTGACAAACATACAGACAGACTGTACAGGAGCTGACACTGAGACACACACACGGACCGTACAGGAGCTGACACTGAGACACACACACAGACTGTACAGGAGCTGACACTGTGTCAAGAAACACACGGACAGTACAGGAGCTGACACTGAGACACACACACACGGACTGTACAGGAGCTGAAACTTAGAAACACTCGGACGGTACATGAGCTGACACTGAGACACTGACAGGGACCGTACATGAGCTGACACTGAAACACTGACAGGGACCGTACATGAGCTGACACTGAGACACACACATGGACTGTACAGGAGTTGACACTGAGACACACACACAGACCGTAAAGGTGCTGACACTGAGACACACACACAGACCGTAAAGGAGCTGACACTGAGACACACGGACCATACAGGAGCTGACACTGAGACACACACACGGACCGTACAGGAGCTGACAATGAGACACACACACACACAGACCGTACAGTAGGTGACACTGAGACACACAAACGGACCGTACAGGAGCTGACACTGTGACACACACATGGACCGTACAGGAGCTGACACTGAGACACACACACATGGACCATACAGTAGCTGACACTGAGACACACACACACAGACCGTACAGTAGCTGAAACTGAGACACACACACGGACCGTAAAGGAGCTGATACAGAGACACACAAACAGACTGTACAGGAGCTGACACTGTGTCAAGAAACACACGGACAGTACAGGAGCTGACACTGAGACACACACACACGGACTGTACAGGAGCTGAAACTTAGACACACACGGACGGTACATGAGCTGACACTGAGACACTGACAGGGACCGTACATGAGCTGACACTGAAACACTGACAGGGACCGTACATGAGCTGTCACTGAGACACTCAAATTGACCATACAGGATCTGACAATGAGAAACTCACATGGACCATACAGGAGCTGACACTGAGACACACACTCAGTCCGTACAGGAGCTGACACTGGGGCACACACATGGACCATACAAGCGCTGACATTGAGACACACACACGGAACATACAGGAGCTCACACTGAGACACACACACAGACCATACAGGACCTGACACTGAGACACATACACGGACTGTACAGGAGCTGGCACTGAGACAGACACACACGGATTGTACAGGAGCTGACACTGAGACACTCACGGACTCTACATGCGCTGACACTGAGACACAAACACGGACCGTACAGGAGCTGACACTGAGACACACACACACAGACCGTACAGTAGCTGACACTGAGACACACACACGGACCGTACAGGAGCTGACACTGTGACACACACATGGACCGTACAGGAGCTGACATTGAGACACACACACGGACCGTACAGGAGCTGGCACTGTGACACACACATGGACCGTACAGGAGCTGACATTGAGACACACACACGGACCGTACAGGAGCTGGCACTGAGGCACACACACAGCCCGTACAGGAGCTGACACTGAGACACACACATGGACTGTACAGGAGTTGACACTGAGACACACACACAGACCGTAAAGGTGCTGACACTGAGACACACACACAGACCATATAGGAGAGGACACTGAGACACAGACACAGACTCTACAGGAGCTGACACTGAGACACACACACACGGACTATACAGGAGCTGACACTGAGACAGACACACACGGATTGTACAGGAGCTGACACTGAGACACTCACGGACTGTATATGCGCTGACACTGAGACACACACATGGACCGTACAGGAGCTGACACTGAGACACACACACATGGACTGTACAGGAGCTGACACTGAGACAAACACACGGACCGTACAGGAGCTGACACTGAGACACACACACACAGACCGTACAGGAGCTGACACTGAGACACACACGGACCGTACAGGAGTTGACAGTGAGACAAACACACCGACCGTACAGGAGCTGACACTGAGACACACTCACAAGGACTGTACAGTAGCTGAAACTGAGACACACACACGGCCCGTACAGGAGCTGACACTGAGACACACACACACAGACCGTACAGGAGCTGACACTGAGACACACTCACAAGGACTGTACAGGAGCTGTGACTGAGACACACACATGGAATATACAGTAGCTGACACTGAGACACACACACACAGACCGTACAGTAGCTGAAACTGAGACACACACACGGACCGTACAGGAGCTGACACTGAGACACACACACAGACTGTACAGGAGCTGACACTGTGACACACACACACGGACTGTACAGGAGCTGAAACGTAGACACACACGGACGGTACATGAGCTGACACTGAGACACTGACAGGGACCGTACATGAGCTGATACTGAAACACTGACAGGGACCGTACATGAGCTGACACTGAGACACTCAAATGGACCGTACAGGATCTGACAATGAGAAACACACATGGACCATACAGGAGCTGACACTGAGACACACACTCAGTCCGTACAGGAGCTGACACTGGGGCACACACATGGACCATACAGGCACTGACATTGAGACACACACAAGGACCATACAGGAGCTGACACTGAGACACACACACAGACCATACACATACACGGACCGTACAGGAGCTGGCACTGAGACAGACAAACACGGGTTGTACAGGAGCTGACACTGAGACACTCATGGACTCTACATGCGCTGACACTGAGACACACACACGGACCGTACAGGAGCTGACACTGAGACACACACACATGGACCATACAGTAGCTGACACTGAGACACACACACGGACTGTACAGGAGCTGACACTGTGACACACACACGGACCGTACATGAGCTGACACTGAGACAATCACACGGACCGTACAGGAGCTGACAGTGAGACACACACACGGACCATACAGGAGCTGACAATGAGACACACACACAGAGCGTACTGGAGCTGACAATGAGGCACACGGACCGTACAGTAGCTGACACTGAGACACACGCACAGACCGTACAGGAGATGGCAATGAGAAACACACACATGGACCATACAGGCGCTGACACTGAGACACACACTCAGTCCGTACAGGAGCTGACACTGGGGCACACACATGGACCATACAGGCGCTGACATTGAGACACACACACGGACCATACAGGAGCTCACACTGAGACACACACACAGACCATACAGGAGCTGACACTGAGACACATACACGGACCGTACAGGAGCTGGCACTGAGACAGACACACACGGATTGTACAGGAGCTGACGCTGAGACACTCACGGACTGTACATGCGCTGACACTGAGACACAAACACGGACCGTACAGGAGCTGACACTGAGACACACACACATGGACTGTACAGGAGCTGACACTGAGACAAACACACGGACCGTACAGGAGCTGACACTGAGACACACACACACAGACCGTACAGTAGCTGAAACTGAGACACACACACGGACCGTACAGGAGCTGACACTGAGGCACACACACAGACCGTACAGGAGCTGACACTGAGACACACACATGGACTGTACAGGAGCTGACTCTGAGACACACACACAGACTGTACAGGAGCTGACATTGATAAACACACACACAGACCGTACAGTAGCTGACACTGAGACACACACAGGGACCGTACCACAGCTGACACTGGGACAGACACACGGACCATACAGGAGCTGAGACTGAGACACACACGGACTATACAGGATCTGACACTGAGACACACACACGGACCGTACCGCAGCTGACACTGAGACAGACACACACGGATTGTACAGGAGCTGACACTGAGACACTCACGGACTGTACATGCGCTGACACTGAGACACACACATGGACCGTACAGGAGCTGGCACTGAGACACACATACATGGACTGTACAGGAGCTGACACTGAGACAAACACACGGACTGTACAGGAGCTGACACTGAGACACACACACACAGACCGTACAGGAGCTGACACTGAGAAACACACGGACCGTACAGGAGTTGACAGTGAGACAAACACACGGACCGTACAGGAGCTGACACTGAGACACACACAAATGGAATATACAGTAGCTGACACTGAGACACACTCACACAGACCGTACAGTAGCTGAAACTGAGACACACACACGGACCGTACAGGAGCTGACACTGAGACACACACACAGACTGTACAGGAGCTGACACTGTGACACACACACACGGACTGTACAGGAGCTGAAACTTAGACAAACACGGACGGTACATGAGCAGACACTGACAGGGACCATACATGAGCTGACACTGAAACACTGACAGGGACCGTACATGAGCTGACACTGAGACACTCAAATGGACCGTACAGGATCTGACAATGAGAAACACACATGGACCATACAGGAGCTGACACTGAGACACACACTCAGTCCGTACAGGAGCTGACACTGGGGCACACACATGGACCATACAGGCGCTGACATTGAGACACACACACAGACCATACAGGAGCTGACACTGAGACACATACACGGACCGTACAGGAGCTGGCACTGAGACAGACACACACGGATTGTACAGGAGCTGACACTGAGACACTCACGGACTGTACATGCGCTGACACTGAGACACAAACACGGACCGTACAGGAGCTGACACTGAGACACACACGCATGGACTGTACAGGAGCTGACACTGAGACAAACACACGGACCGTGCAGGAGCTGACACTGAGACACACACACACAGACCGTACAGTAGCTGACACTGAGACACACACACGGACCGTATATGAGCTGACACTGTGACACACAGATGGACCGTACAGGAGCTGACACTGAGGCACACACACAGACCGTACAGGAGCTGACACTGAGACACACACATGGACTGTACAGGAGCTGACTCTGAGACACACACACAGACCGTACAGGAGCTGACATTGATAAACACACACACAGACCGTACAGTAGCTGACACTGAGACACACACAGGGACCGTACCGCAGCTGACTCTGGGACAGACACACGGACCGTAAAGGAGCTGAGACTGAGACACACACGGACTGTACAGGAGTTGACAGTGAGACAAACACACGGACCGTACAGGAGCTGACACTGAGACACACTCACAAGGACTGTACAGGAGCTGTGACTGAGACACACACACATGGAATATACAGGAGCTGACACTGAGACACACACACACAGAACGTACAGTAGCTGAAACTGAGACACACACACGGACCGTACAGGAGCTGACACTGAGACACACAAACAGACTGTACAGGAGCTGACACTGTGACACAAACACGGACCGTACATGAGCTGACACTGAGACACACACACACGGACTGTACAGGAGCTGAAACCTAGACACACACGGACGGTTCATGAGCTGACACTGAGACACTGACAGGGACCGTACATGAGCTGACACTGAGACACTCAAATGGACCGTACAGGATCTGACAATGAGAAACACACATGGACCATGCAGGAGCTGACACTGAGACACACACTCAGTCCGTACAGGAGCTGACACTGGGGCACACACATGGACCATACAGGAGCTCACACTGAGACACACACACAGACCATACAGGAGCTGACACTGAGACACATACACGGACCGTACAGGAGCTGGCACTGAGACAGACACACACGGATTGTACAGGAGCTGACACTGAGACACTCACGGACTGTACATACGCTGACACTGAGACACACACATGGACCGTACAGGAGCTGACACTGAGACACACACACATGGACATACAGGAGCTGACACTGAGACAAACACACGGACCGTACAGGAGCTGACACTGAGACACACACACACAGACCGTACAGTAGCTGACACTGAGACACACCCACGGACCGTACAGGAGCTGACACTGAGACACACCCACGGACTGTACAGGAGCTGACACTGTGACACACACATGGACTGTACAGGAGCTGACACTGTGACACACACATGGACTGTACAGGAGCTAACTCTGAGACACACACATGGACTGTACAGGAGCTGACACTGAGAACACACACATAGACCGTAAAGGAGCTGACACTGAGGCACACACACAGACCGGACAGGAGCTGACACTGAGACACACACACGGACCGTACAGGAGCTGGCACTGAGACACTCACACATGGACTGTACAGGAGCTGACACTGAGACAATCACGGACTGTACATGCGCTGACACTGACACACACACACGGACCGTACAGGAGCTGACACTGAGACACACACGGACCATACAGGAGTTGCCAGTGAGACAAACACACGGACCGTACAGGAGCTGACACTGAGACACACTCACAAGGACTGTACAGGAGCTGTGACTGAGACACACACACATGGACCATACAGTAGCTGACACTGAGACACACACACACAGACCGTACAGTAGCTGAAACTGAGAAACACACATGGACCGTACAGGAGCTGACACTGAGACACACACACAGACTGTACATGAGCAGACACTGAGACACACACACGGACCGTACAGGAGCTGACACTGAGACAAACACACGGACCGTACAGGAGCTGACAGTGAGACACACACACACGGACTGCACAGGAGCTGACTTTGAGACACATACGGACTGTACATGAAATGACACTGAGACACTGACAGGGACCGTACATGAGCTGACACTGAGACACTGACAGGGACCGTAAATCAGCAGACACTGAGACACTCACATGGACCGTACAGGAGCTGATACTGGGACACAGACACATGAACTGTACAGGAGCTGACACTGAGACACACACACAGACTGTACAGGAGCTGAAACTGTGTCAAGAAACACACGGACCGTACAGGAGCTGACACTGAGACACACTCACAAGGACTGTACAGGAGCTGTGACTGAGACACACACACATGGAATATACAGGAGCTGACACTGAGACACACACACACAGACCGTACAGTAGCTGAAACTGAGACACACACACGGACCGTACAGGAGCTGACACTGAGACACACAAACAGACTGTACAGGAGCTGACACTGTGACACAAACACGGACCGTACATGAGCTGACAATGAGACACACACACGGACAGTACAGGAGCTGACACTGAGACACACACACACGGACTGTACAGGAGCTGACACTGAGACACTGACAGGGACCGTACATGAGCTGACACTGAGACACTGACAGGGACCGTACATGAGCTGACACTGAGACACTCAAATGGACCGTACAGGATCTGACAATGAGAAACACACATGGACCATGCAGGAGCTGACACTGAGACACACACTCAGTCCGTACAGGAGCTGACACTGGGGCACACACATGGACCATACAGGCGCTGACATTGAGACACACACACGGACCATACAGGAGCTCACACTGAGACACACACACAGACCATACAGGAGCTGACACTGAGACACATACACGGACCGTACAGGAGCTGGCACTGAGACAGACACACACGGATTGTACAGGAGCTGACACTGAGACACTCACGGACTGTACATACGCTGACACTGAGACACACACATGGACCGTACAGGAGCTGACACTGAGACACACACACATGGACTGTACAGGAGCTGACACTGAGACAAACACACGGACCATACAGGAGCTCACACTGAGACACACACACAGACCATACAGGAGCTGACACTGAGACACATACACGGACCGTACAGGAGCTGGCACTGAGACAGACACACACGGATTGTACAGGAGCTGACACTGAGACACTCACGGACTGTACATACGCTGACACTGAGACACACACATGGACCGTACAGGAGCTGACACTGAGACACACACACATGGACTGTACAGGAGCTGACACTGAGACAAACACACGGACCGTACAGTAGCTGACACTGAGACACACCCACGGACCGTACAGGAGCTGACACTGAGACACTGACAGGGACCGTACATGAGCTGACACTGAGACACTCAAATGGACCGTACAGGATCTGACAATGAGCTGACACTGAGACACACACACGGACCGTACAGGAGCTGACAGTGAGACACACACACGGACTGCACAGGAGCTGACTTTGAGACACATACGGACTGTGCATGAAATGACACTGAGACACTGACAGGGACCGTACATGAGATGACACTGAGACACTGACAGGGACCGTAAATCAGCTGACACTGAGACACTCACATGGACCGTACAGGAGCTGATACTGGGACACAGACACATGAACTGTACAGGAGCTGACACTGAGACACACACACAGACTGTACAGGAGCTGAAACTGTGTCAAGAAACACACGGACCGTACAGGAGGTGACACTGAGACACACACACACGGACTGTACAGGAGCTGAAACTTAGACACACACGGACGGTACATGAGCTGACACTGAGACACTGACAGGGACCGTACATGAGCTGACACTGAGGCACTGACAGGGACCGTACATGAGCTGACACTGAGACACTCAAGTGGACCGTACAGGATCTGACAATGAGAAACACACATGGACCATACAGGAGCTGACACTGAGACACACACTCAGTCCGTACAGGAGCTGACACTGGGGCACACACATGGACGGTACAGGCGCTGACATTGAGACACACACACGGACCATACAGGAGCTCACACTGAGACACACACACAGACCATACAGGAGATGACACTGAGACACATACACAGACCGTACAGGAGCTGGCACTGAGACAGACAAACACGGATTATACAGGAGCTGACACTGAGACACTCACGGACTGTACATGCGCTGACACTGAGACACACACACGGACCGTACAGGAGCTGACACTGAGACACACACTCATGGACTGTACAGGAGCTGACACTGAGACAAACACACGGACCATACAGGAGCTGTCACTGAGACGCACACACACAGACCGTACAGTAGCTGACACTGAGACACACACATGGACCGTACAGGAGCTGATACTGGGACACAGACACATGAACTGTACTGAAGCTGACACTGAGACACACACACGGACCATACAGGAGCTGACCCTGGGACACACACACGCACCGTACAGGAGCTGACACTGAGACACACACACGGACCTTACTGGAGCTGACACTGATACACACACAGAGACTGTACAGGAGCTGACACTGAGACACACACACAAGGACGGTACAAGAGCTGACACTGAGACACACACACAGACTGTACGGGAGCTGATAAAGAGACACACACACAGACTGTACAGGAGCTGACAATGAGACACACACACAGACCATACAGGAGCTGACTCTGAGACACACACGGACAGGACAGGAGCTGACACTGAGACACACACGGACCGTAAAAGAACTGACAATGAGACTCACATGGACCGTACATGAGCTAACACTGAGAAACACACGGACTTTACAGGAGCTGACACTGAGACACACACACGGACAGTACAGCAGCTGAGACTAAGGCACACACACAGACCGTACAGGAGCTGACACTGAAACACACACATAGACTGTACTGAAGCTGACACTGAGACACACACACGGACCATACAGGAGCTGACACTGAAACACACACACGGACCGTACAGGAGCTGACACTGAGACACACACACGGACCTTAGTGGAGCTGCCACTGATACACACACAGAGACTGTACAGGAGCTGACACTGAGACACACACACATGGACGGTACAAGAGCTGACACTGAGACACACACACAGACTGTACGGGAGCTGACAAAGAGACACACACACAGACTGTACAGGAGCTGACAATGAGACACACACACGGACCGTACAGGAGCTAACAATGAGACATGCACACACAGACCGTACAGGAGCTGACACTGAGACACACACACACAGACCATACAGGAGCTGACTCTGAGACACACACAGACAGGACAGGAGCTGACACTGAGACACACACGGACTGTAAAAGAACTGACAATGAGACACACTTGGACCGTACATGAGCTGACACTGAGACATACACGGACTGTACAGGAGCTGACACTGAGACACACACACAGACTGTACAGGAGCTGACACTGTGACACACACACGGACCCTACAGGAGCTGACACTGAGACACACACACGGACCGTACAGGAGCTGACACTAAGACACACACAAGGTGCGTACAGGATCTGAAATGAGACACACACAGACTGTACAGGAGCTGACACTGTGACACACACACGGACTGTACAGGAGCTGACAGTGAGACACACACTCACGGACTGTACAGGAGCTGACACTGAGACACACACACGGACCGTACAGGAGATGACATTGATAAACACACACACAGACCGTACAGTAGCTTACACTGAGACACACACACGGACCGTACCGCAGCTGACACTGGGACAGACACACGGACTGTAAAGGAGCTGACACTGAGACACACACGGACTATACAGGAGCTGACACTGAGACATACACACGGACAGTACAGCAGCTGAGACTAAGGCACACACACAGACCGTACAGGAGCTGACACTGAGACACACACACAGACCGTACACGAGCTGACACTGAAACACACACACAGACTGTACAGGAGCTGACACTGAGACACACAAACAGACTGTACAGGAGCTGACACTGAGACACACACGGACTGTGCAGGAGCTGACACTGAGACACACATGGACCATACAGGAGCTGACACTGAGACAGATACACGGACCGTACAGGAACTGACATTGAGACACACACACAGACCTTACAGGAGCTGACACTGAGACACACACACAGACCTTACAGGAGCTGACACTGAGACACACTCACACGGACTGTACAGAAGCTGACACTGAGACACACACACGGACTGAACAGGAGCTGACACTGAGACAGTAGCATGGACAGTACATGCGCTGAAAATGAGACACACACATGGACCGCACAGGAGATGACATTGATTTTCACACACAGACTGTGCAGGAGCTGACACTGAGACACACACGGACCCTACAGGAGCTGACACTGAGACATACACACGGACAGTACAGCAGCTCAGACTAAGGCACACACACAGACCGTACAGGAGCTGACACTGAAACACACACACAGACTGTACAGGAGCTGACACTGAGACACACAAACAGACTGTACAGGAGCTGACACTGAGACACACACGGACTGTGCAGGAGCTGACACTGAGACACACATGGACCATACAGGAGCTGACACTGAGACACATACACGGACCGTACAGGAACTGACACTGAGACACACACACAGACCTTACAGGAGCTGACACTGAGACACACACACGGACCGTACAGGAGCTGACACTGAGACACACACACAGACCTTACCGGAGCTGACACTGAGACAGTAGCATGGACTGTACAGGAGCTGACAATGAGACACACACACGGACCGTACAGGAGCTGACACTGAGACAAATACATGGACTGTACTGGAGCTGACACTGAGACAAACACACGGACCGTACAGGAGCTGACACTGAGACACAAATACACAGACCGTACAGGAGCTGACACTGAGACACACACACACGGACCGTACATGAGCTGACACTGAGACACAGACACACGGACTGTGCAGGAGCTGAAACTTAGACACACACGGACGGTTCATGAGCTGACACTGAGACACTGACAGGGACCGTACATGAGCTGACACTGAGACACTGACAGGGACCGTACAGGATCTGACAATGAGACACACACACGGACCATACAGGAGCTGACACTGGGGCACACACATGGACCATACAGGCGCTGACATTGAGACACACACACGGACCATACAGGAGCTCACACTGAGACACACACACAGACCATACAGGAGCTGACACTGAGACACATACACGGACCGTACAGGAGCTGGCACTGAGACAGACACACACGGATTGTACAGGAGCTGACACTGAGACACTCACGGACTGTACATGCGCTGACACTGAGACACAAACACGGACCGTACAGGAGCTGACACTGAGACACACACACATGGACTTTACAGGAGCTGACACTGAGACAAACACACGGACCGTACAGGAGCTGACACTGTGACACACACATGGACCGTACAGGAGCTGACATTGAGCCACACACACGGACCGTACAGGAGCTGACACTGAGGCACACACACAGACCGTACAGGAGCTGACACTGAGACACACACATGGACTGTACAGGAGCTGACATTGAGACACACACACGGACCGTACAGGAGCTGACATTGATAAACACACACACAGACCGTACAGTAGCTGACACTGAGACACACACAGGGACCGTACCGCAGCTGACACTGGGACAGACACACGGACCGTAAAGGAGCTGAGACTGAGACACACACGGACTATACAGGAGCTGACACTGAGACACACACACGGACCGTACCGCAGCTGACACTGGGAAAGACAAACGGACTGTAAAGGAGCTGACACTGAGACACACACACACTGTCTGTACAGGAGCTGACACTCGGACACACATGGACCGTACAGGAGCTGACACTGAGACACTCACACAGACCGTACAGGAGCTGACACTGAGACACACACAAGGACCGTACAGGAGCTGACACTGAGACACAAACATGGACTGTACAGGAGCTGACACTGAGACACACACACAGATTGTACAGGAGCTGACACTGAGACACGCACACGGACCGTAAAGGAGCTGACACTGAGACACACACGGACTATACAGGAGCTGACACTGAGACACACACACAGACAGTACAGCAGCTGAGACTAAGGCACACACACAGACCGTACAGGAGCTGACACTGAGACATACATACGGACTGAACAGGAGCTGACGCTGAGACACTGACACGGACCATACAGGAGCTGACACTGAGACAAACACACGGACCATACAGGAGTTGACACTGAGACACACACACACAGACTTTACAGAAGCTGACACTGAGACACACACACGGACCATACAGGGAGCTGACACTGGGACACACACACGGACCATGCAGGAGCTGACACTGAGACACACACACGGACCTTACCGGTGCTGGCACTGATACACACACACAGACCGTACAGGAGCTGACACTGAGACACACACACACAGACCATACAAGAGCTGACACTGAGACACGCACACAGACTGTACGGGAGCACACATTGAGACACACACACAAAGACCTTACAGGAGATGACTCTGAGACACACACAGATCATACAGGAGCTGACTCTGAGACACACACGGACCGTACAATAGCTGACACTGAGACACACACACACGGACTGTGCAGGAGCTGACACTGACTCACATGGACCATGCAGGAGCTGACACGGAGACACACACACGGACCGTACAGGAGCTGGCTCTGAGACACTCTCACATGGACTGTACAGGAGCTGACACTGAGCCACTCATGGGCTGTAAATTCGCTGACACTGAGACACACACACGGACCGTACAGGAGCTGACACTGAGACACACACGGACCGTACAGGAGTTGACAGTGAGACAAACACACGGACCGTACTGGAGCTGACACTGAGACACACTCACAAGGACTGTACAGGAGCTGACACGGAGACACAAACACACAGACCGTACAGTAGCTGAAACTGAGACACACACACGGACTGTACATGAGCTGACACTGAGACACACACACGGACCGTACAGGAGCTGACACTGAGACAAACACACGGACTGTACAGGAGCTGACATTGAGACACACACACGGACCGTACAGGAGCTGACATTGATAAACACACACACAGACCGTACAGTAGCTGACACTGAGACACACACAGGGACCGTACCGCAGCTGACACTGGGACAGACACACGGACCGTAAAGGAGCTGAGACTGAGACACACACGGACTATACAGGAGCTGACACTGAGACACACACACGGACCGTACCGCAGCTGACACTGGGAAAGACACACGGACTGTAAAGGAGCTGACACTGAGACACACACACACTGTCGGTACAGGAGCTGACACTCGGACACACATGGACCGTACAGGAGCTGACACTGAGACACTCACACAGCCCGTACAGGAGCTGACACTGAGACACACACAAGGACCATACAGGAGCTGACACTGAGACACAAACATGGACTGTACAGGAGCTGACACTGAGACACACACACAGATTGTACAGGAGCTGACACTGAGACACGCACACGGACCGTAAAGGAGCTGACACTGAGACACACACGGACTATACAGGAGCTGACACTGAGACACACACACAGACAGTACAGCAGCTGAGACTAAGGCACACACACAGACCGTACAGGAGCTGACACTGAGACACACACACACAGACTGTACAGGAGCTGACACTGAGACACACACACACGGACCGTGCAGGAGCTGACACTGAGACATACATACGGACTGAACAGGAGCTGACGCTGAGACACTGACACGGACCATACAGGAGCTGACACTGAGACAAACACACGGACCATACAGGAGTTGACACTGAGACACACACGGACTATACAGGAGCTGACACTGAGACACACACACAGACAGTACAGCAGCTGAGACTAAGGCACACACACAGACCGTACAGGAGCTGACACTGAGACACACACACACAGACTGTACAGGAGCTGACACTGAGACACACACACACGGACCGTGCATGAGCTGACACTGAGACATACATACGGACTGAACAGGAGCTGACGCTGAGACACTGACACGGACCATACAGGAGCTGACACTGAGACAAACACACGGACCATACAGGAGTTGACACTGAGACACACACACACAGACTTTACAGAAGCTGACACTGAGACACACACACGGACCATACAGGGAGCTGACACTGGGACACACACACGGACCATGCAGGAGCTGACACTGAGACACACACACGGACCTTACCGGTGCTGGCACTGATACACACACACAGACCGTACAGGAGCTGACACTGAGACACACACACACAGACCATACAAGAGCTGACACTGAGACACGCACACAGACTGTACGGGAGCCCACACTGAGACACACACACAAAGACCTTACAGGAGATGACTCTGAGACACACACTGGCAGTACAGGAGCAGACACTGAGACACACACAGATCATACAGGAGCTGACTCTGAGACACACACGGACCGTACAATAGCTGACACTGAGACACACACACACGGACTGTGCAGGAGCTGACACTGACTCACATGGACCATGCAGGAGCTGACACGGAGACACACACACGGACCGTACAGGAGCTGGCTCTGAGACACTCTCACATGGACTGTACAGGAGCTGACACTGAGCCACTCATGGACTGTAAATTCGCTGACACTGAGACACACACACGGACCGTACAGGAGCTGACACTGAGACACACACGGACCGTACAGGAGTTGACAGTGAGACAAACACACGGACCGTACTGGAGCTGACACTGAGACACACACGGACCGTAAAAGAACTGACAATGAGACTCACATGGACCGTACATGAGCTAACACTGAGAAACACACGGACTTTACAGGAGCTGACACTGAGACACACACACGGACAGTACAGCAGCTGAGACTAAGGCACACACACAGACCGTACAGGAGCTGACACTGAAACACACACACAGACTGTACTGAAGCTGACACTGAGACACACACACGGACCATACAGGAGCTGACACTGAAACACACACACGGACCGTACAGGAGCTGACACTGAGACACACACACGGACCTTAGTGGAGCTGCCACTGATACACACACAGAGACTGTACAGGAGCTGACACTGAGACACACACACATGGACGGTACAAGAGCTGACACTGAGACACACACACAGACTGTACGGGAGCTGACAAAGAGACACACACACAGACTGTACAGGAGCTGACAATGAGACACACACACGGACCGTACAGGAGCTAACAATGAGACATGCACACACAGACCGTACAGGAGCTGACACTGAGACACACACACACAGACCATACAGGAGCTGACTCTGAGACACACACAGACAGGACAGGAGCTGACACTGAGACACACACGGACTGTAAAAGATCTGACAATGAGACACACTTGGACCGTACATGAGCTGACACTGAGACATACACGGACTGTACAGGAGCTGACACTGAGACACACACACAGACTGTACAGGAGCTGACACTGTGACACACACACGGACCCTACAGGAGCTGACACTGAGACACACACACGGACCGTACAGGAGCTGACACTGAGACACACACAAGGTGCGTACAGGATCTGAAATGAGACACACACAGACTGTACAGGAGCTGACACTGTGACACACACACGGACCGTACAGGAGCTGACAGTGAGACACACACTCACGGACTGTACAGGAGCTGACACTGAGACACACACACGGACCGTACAGGAGATGACATTGATAAACACACACACAGACCGTACAGGAGCTTACACTGACACACACACACGGACCGTACCGCAGCTGACACTGGGACAGACACACGGACTGTAAAGGAGCTGACACTGAGACACACACGGACTATACAGGAGCTGACACTGAGACATACACACGGACAGTACAGCAGCTGAGACTAAGGCACACACACAGACCGTACACGAGCTGACACTGAAACACACACACAGACTGTACAGGAGCTGACACTGAGACACACAAACAGACTGTACAGGAGCTGACACTGAGACACACACGGACTGTGCAGGAGCTGACACTGAGACACACATGGACCATACAGGAGCTGACACTGAGACAGATACACGGACCGTACAGGAACTGACATTGAGACACACACACAGACCTTACAGGAGCTGACACTGAGACACACACACAGACCTTACAGGAGCTGACACTGAGACACACTCACACGGACTGTACAGAAGCTGACACTGAGACACACACACGGACTGAACAGGAGCTGACACTGAGACAGTAGCATGGACAGTACATGCGCTGAAAATGAGACACACACATGGACCGCACAGGAGATGACATTGATTTTCACACACAGACTGTGCAGGAGCTGACACTGAGACACACACGGACCCTACAGGAGCTGACACTGAGACATACACACGGACAGTACAGCAGCTCAGACTAAGGCACACACACAGACCGTACAGGAGCTGACACTGAAACACACACACAGACTACAGGAGCTGACACTGAGACACACAAACAGACTGTACAGGAGCTGACACTGAGACACACACGGACTGTGCAGGAGCTGACACTGAGACACACATGGACCATACAGGAGCTGACACTGAGACACATACACGGACCGTACAGGAACTGACACTGAGACACACACACAGACCTTACAGGAGCTGACACTGAGACACACACACGGACCGTACAGGAGCTGACACTGAGACACACACACAGACCTTACCGGAGCTGACACTGAGACAGTAGCATGGACTGTACAGGAGCTGACAATGAGACACACACATGGACCGTACAGGAGCTGACACTGAGACAAATACATGGACTGTACTGGAGCTGACACTGAGACAAACACACGGACCGTACAGGAGCTGACACTGAGACACAAATACACAGACCGTACAGGAGCTGACACTGAGACACACACACACGGACCGTACATGAGCTGACACTGAGACACAGACACACGGACTGTGCAGGAGCTGAAACTTAGACACACACGGACGGTTCATGAGCTGACACTGAGACACTGACAGGGACCGTACATGAGCTGACACTGAGACACTGACAGGGACCGTACAGGATCTGACAATGAGAAACACACATGGACCATACAGGAGCTGACACTGAGACACACACTCAGTCCGTACAGGAGCTGACACTGGGGCACACACATGGACCATACAGGCGCTGACATTGAGACACACACACGGACCATACAGGAGCTCACACTGAGACACACACACAGACCATACAGGAGCTGACACTGAGACACATACACGGACCGTACAGGAGCTGGCACTGAGACAGACACACACGGATTGTACAGGAGCTGACACTGAGACACTCACGGACTGTACATGCGCTGACACTGAGACACAAACACGGACCGTACAGGAGCTGACACTGAGACACACACACATGGACTTTACAGGAGCTGACACTGAGACAAACACACGGACCGTACAGGAGCTGACACTGAGACACACACACACAGACCGTACAGTAGCTGACACTGAGACACACACACGGACCGTACAGGAGCTGACACTGTGACACACACATGGACCGTACAGGAGCTGACATTGACCCACACACACGGACCGTACAGGAGCTGACACTGAGGCACACACACAGACCGTACAGGAGCTGACACTGAGACACACACATGGACTGTACAGGAGCTGACATTGAGACACACACACGGACCGTACAGGAGCTGACATTGATAAACACACACACAGACCGTACAGTAGCTGACACTGAGACACACACAGGGACCGTACCGCAGCTGACACTGGGACAGACACACGGACCGTAAAGGAGCTGAGACTGAGACACACACGGACTATACAGGAGCTGACACTGAGACACACACACGGACCGTACCGCAGCTGACACTGGGAAAGACAAACGGACTGTAAAGGAGCTGACACTGAGACACACACACACTGTCTGTACAGGAGCTGACACTCGGACACACATGGACCGTACAGGAGCTGACACTGAGACACTCACACAGACCGTACAGGAGCTGACACTGAGACACACACAAGGACCGTACAGGAGCTGACACTGAGACACAAACATGGACTGTACAGGAGCTGACACTGAGACACACACACAGATTGTACAGGAGCTGACACTGAGACACGCACACGGACCGTAAAGGAGCTGACACTGAGACACACACGGACTATACAGGAGCTGACACTGAGACACACACACAGACAGTACAGCAGCTGAGACTAAGGCACACACACAGACCGTACAGGAGCTGACACTGAGACATACATACGGACTGAACAGGAGCTGACGCTGAGACACTGACACGGACCATACAGGAGCTGACACTGAGACAAACACACGGACCATACAGGAGTTGACACTGAGACACACACACACAGACTTTACAGAAGCTGACACTGAGACACACACACGGACCATACAGGGAGCTGACACTGGGACACACACACGGACCATGCAGGAGCTGACACTGAGACACACACACGGACCTTACCGGTGCTGGCACTGATACACACACACAGACCGTACAGGAGCTGACACTGAGACACACACACACAGACCATACAAGAGCTGACACTGAGACACGCACACAGACTGTACGGGAGCACACATTGAGACACACACACAAAGACCTTACAGGAGATGACTCTGAGACACACACTGACAGTACAGGAGCAGACACTGAGACACACACAGATCATACAGGAGCTGACTCTGAGACACACACGGACCGTACAATAGCTGACACTGAGACACACACACACGGACTGTGCAGGAGCTGACACTGACTCACATGGACCATGCAGGAGCTGACACGGAGACACACACACGGACCGTACAGGAGCTGGCTCTGAGACACTCTCACATGGACTGTACAGGAGCTGACACTGAGCCACTCATGGGCTGTAAATTCGCTGACACTGAGACACACACACGGACCGTACAAGAGCTGACACTGAGACACACACGGACCGTACAGGAGTTGACAGTGAGACAAACACACGGACCGTACTGGAGCTGACACTGAGACACACTCACAAGGACTGTACAGGAGCTGACACGGAGACACAAACACACAGACCGTACAGTAGCTGAAACTGAGACACACACACGGACTGTACATGAGCTGACACTGAGACACACACACGGACCGTACAGGAGCTGACACTGAGACAAACACACGGACTGTACAGGAGCTGACATTGAGACACACACACGGACCGTACAGGAGCTGACATTGATAAACACACACACAGACCGTACAGTAGCTGACACTGAGACACACACAGGGACCGTACCGCAGCTGACACTGGGACAGACACACGGACCGTAAAGGAGCTGAGACTGAGACACACACGGACTATACAGGAGCTGACACTGAGACACACACACGGACCGTACCGCAGCTGACACTGGGAAAGACACACGGACTGTAAAGGAGCTGACACTGAGACACACACACACTGTCTGTACAGGAGCTGACACTCGGACACACATGGACCGTACAGGAGCTGACACTGAGACACTCACACAGCCCGTACAGGAGCTGACACTGAGACACACACAAGGACCATACAGGAGCTGACACTGAGACACAAACATGGACTGTACAGGAGCTGACACTGAGACACACACACAGATTGTACAGGAGCTGACACTGAGACACGCACACGGACCGTAAAGGAGCTGACACTGAGACACACACGGACTATACAGGAGCTGACACTGAGACACACACACAGACAGTACAGCAGCTGAGACTAAGGCACACACACGGACCGTACAGGAGCTGACACTGAGACACACACGGACCGTACAGGAGTTGACAGTGAGACAAACACACGGACCGTACTGGAGCTGACACTGAGACACACTCACAAGGACTGAACAGGAGCTGACACTGAGACAGTAGCATGGACAGTACATGCGCTGAAAATGAGACACACACATGGACCGCACAGGAGATGACATTGATTTTCACACACAGACTGTGCAGGAGCTGACACTGAGACACACACGGACCCTACAGGAGCTGACACTGAGACACACACATGGACAGTACAGCAGCTGAGACTAAGGCACACACACAGACCGTACAGGAGCTGACACTGAAACACACACACAGACTGTACAGGAGCTGACACTGAGACACACAAACAGACTGTACAGGAGCTGACACTGAGACACACACGGACTGTGCAGGAGCTGACACTGAGACACACATGGACCATACAGGAGCTGACACTGAGACACATACACGGACCGTACAGGAACTGACACTGAGACACACACACAGACCTTACAGGAGCTGACACTGAGACACACACACGGACCGTACAGGAGCTGACACTGAGACACACACACAGACCTTACCGGAGCTGACACTGAGACAGTAGCATGGACTGTACAGGAGCTGACAATGAGACACACACATGGACCGTACAGGAGCTGACACTGAGACAAATACATGGACTGTACTGGAGCTGACACTGAGACAAACACACGGACCGTACAGGAGCTGACACTGAGACACAAATACACAGACCGTACAGGAGCTGACACTGAGACACACACACACGGACCGTACATGAGCTGACACTGAGACACACACACGGACCGTACAGGAGCTGACACTGAGACACACACACAGATTGTACAGGAGCTGACACTGAGACACGCACACGGACCGTAAAGGAGCTGACACTGAGACACACACGGACTATACAGGAGCTGACACTGAGACACACACACAGACAGTACAGCAGCTGAGACTAAGGCACACACACGGACCGTACAGGAGCTGACACTGAGACACACACGGACCGTACAGGAGTTGACAGTGAGACAAACACACGGACCGTACTGGAGCTGACACTGAGACACACTCACAAGGACTGAACAGGAGCTGACACTGAGACAGTAGCATGGACAGTACATGCGCTGAAAATGAGACACACACATGGACCGCACAGGAGATGACGTTGATTTTCACACACAGACTGTGCAGGAGCTGACACTGAGACACACACGGACCCTACAGGAGCTGACACTGAGACACACACATGGACAGTACAGCAGCTGAGACTAAGGCACACACACAGACCGTACAGGAGCTGACACTGAAACACACACACAGACTGTACAGGAGCTGACACTGAGACACACAAACAGACTGTACAGGAGCTGACACTGAGACACACACGGACTGTGCAGGAGCTGACACTGAGACACACATGGACCATACAGGAGCTGACACTGAGACACATACACGGACCGTACAGGAACTGACACTGAGACACACACACAGACCTTACAGGAGCTGACACTGAGACACACACACGGACCGTACAGGAGCTGACACTGAGACACACACACAGACCTTACCGGAGCTGACACTGAGACAGTAGCATGGACTGTACAGGAGCTGACAATGAGACACACACATGGACCGTACAGGAGCTGACACTGAGACAAATACATGGACTGTACTGGAGCTGACACTGAGACAAACACACGGACCGTACAGGAGCTGACACTGAGACACAAATACACAGACCGTACAGGAGCTGACACTGAGACACACACACACGGACCGTACATGAGCTGACACTGAGACACACACACGGACCGTACAGGAGCTGACACTGAGACACAAACACACGGACTGTGCAGGAGCTGAAACTTAGACACACACGGACGGTTCATGAGCTGACACTGAGACACTGACAGGGACCGTACATGAGCTGACACTGAGACACTGACAGGGACCGTACAGGATCTGACAATGAGAAACACACATGGACCATACAGGAGCTGACACTGAGACACACACTCAGTCCGTACAGGAGCTGACACTGGGGCACACACATGGACCATACAGGCGCTGACATTGAGACACACACACGGACCATACAGGAGCTCACACTGAGACACACACACAGACCATACAGGAGCTGACACTGAGACACATACACGGACCGTACAGGAGCTGGCACTGAGACAGACACACACGGATTGTACAGGAGCTGACACTGAGACACTCACGGACTGTACATGCGCTGACACTGAGACACAAACACGGACCGTACAGGAGCTGACACTGAGACACACACACATGGACTTTACAGGAGCTGACACTGAGACAAACACACGGACCGTACAGGAGCTGACACTGAGACACACACACACAGACCGTACAGTAGCTGACACTGAGACACACACACGGACCGTACAGGAGCTGACACTGTGACACACACATGGACCGTACAGGAGCTGACATTGAGCCACACACACGGACCGTACAGGAGCTGACACTGAGGCACACACACAGACCGTACAGGAGCTGACACTGAGACACACACATGGACTGTACAGGAGCTGACATTGAGACACACACACGGACCGTACAGGAGCTGACATTGATAAACACACACACAGACCGTACAGTAGCTGACACTGAGACACACACAGGGACCGTACCGCAGCTGACACTGGGACAGACACACGGACCGTAAAGGAGCTGAGACTGAGACACACACGGACTATACAGGAGCTGACACTGAGACACACACACGGACCGTACCGCAGCTGACACTGGGAAAGACACACGGACTGTAAAGGAGCTGACACTGAGACACACACACACTGTCTGTACAGGAGCTGACACTCGGACACACATGGACCGTACAGGAGCTGACACTGAGACACTCACACAGACCGTACAGGAGCTGACACTGAGACACTCACAAGGACCGTACAGGAGCTGACACTGAGACACAAACATGGACTGTACAGGAGCTGACACTGAGACACACACACAGATTGTACAGGAGCTGACACTGAGACACGCACACGGACCGTAAAGGAGCTGACACTGAGACACACACGGACTATACAGGAGCTGACACTGAGACACACACACAGACAGTACAGCAGCTGAGACTAAGGCACACACACAGACCGTACAGGAGCTGACACTGAGACATACATACGGACTGAACAGGAGCTGACGCTGAGACACTGACACGGACCATACAGGAGCTGACACTGAGACAAACACACGGACCATACAGGAGTTGACACTGAGACACACACACACAGACTTTACAGAAGCTGACACTGAGACACACACACGGACCATACAGGGAGCTGACACTGGGACACACACACGGACCATGCAGGAGCTGACACTGAGACACACACACGGACCTTACCGGTGCTGGCACTGATACACACACACAGACCGTACAGGAGCTGACACTGAGACACACACACACAGACCATACAAGAGCTGACACTGAGACACGCACACAGACTGTACGGGAGCACACATTGAGACACACACACAAAGACCTTACAGGAGATGACTCTGAGACACACACTGACAGTACAGGAGCAGACACTGAGACACACACAGATCATACAGGAGCTGACTCTGAGACACACACGGACCGTACAATAGCTGACACTGAGACACACACACACGGACTGTGCAGGAGCTGACACTGACTCACATGGACCATGCAGGAGCTGACACGGAGACACACACACGGACCGTACAGGAGCTGGCTCTGAGACACTCTCACATGGACTGTACAGGAGCTGACACTGAGCCACTCATGGGCTGTAAATTCGCTGACACTGAGACACACACACGGACCGTACAGGAGCTGACACTGAGACACACACGGACCGTACAGGAGTTGACAGTGAGACAAACACACGGACCGTACTGGAGCTGACACTGAGACACACTCACAAGGACTGTACAGGAGCTGACACGGAGACACAAACACACAGACCGTACAGTAGCTGAAACTGAGACACACACACGGACTGTACATGAGCTGACACTGAGACACACACACGGACCGTACAGGAGCTGACACTGAGACAAACACACGGACTGTACAGGAGCTGACATTGAGACACACACACGGACCGTACAGGAGCTGACATTGATAAACACACACACAGACCGTACAGTAGCTGACACTGAGACACACACAGGGACCGTACCGCAGCTGACACTGGGACAGACACACGGACCGTAAAGGAGCTGAGACTGAGACACACACGGACTATACAGGAGCTGACACTGAGACACACACACGGACCGTACCGCAGCTGACACTGGGAAAGACACACGGACTGTAAAGGAGCTGACACTGAGACACACACACACTGTCTGTACAGGAGCTGACACTCGGACACACATGGACCGTACAGGAGCTGACACTGAGACACTCACACAGCCCGTACAGGAGCTGACACTGAGACACACACAAGGACCATACAGGAGCTGACACTGAGACACAAACATGGACTGTACAGGAGCTGACACTGAGACACACACACAGATTGTACAGGAGCTGACACTGAGACACGCACACGGACCGTAAAGGAGCTGACACTGAGACACACACGGACTATACAGGAGCTGACACTGAGACACACACACAGACAGTACAGCAGCTGAGACTAAGGCACACACACGGACCGTACAGGAGCTGACACTGAGACACACACGGACCGTACAGGAGTTGACAGTGAGACAAACACACGGACCGTACTGGAGCTGACACTGAGACACACTCACAAGGACTGAACAGGAGCTGACACTGAGACAGTAGCATGGACAGTACATGCGCTGAAAATGAGACACACACATGGACCGCACAGGAGATGACATTGATTTTCACACACAGACTGTGCAGGAGCTGACACTGAGACACACACGGACCCTACAGGAGCTGACACTGAGACACACACATGGACAGTACAGCAGCTGAGACTAAGGCACACACACAGACCGTACAGGAGCTGACACTGAAACACACACACAGACTGTACAGGAGCTGACACTGAGACACACAAACAGACTGTACAGGAGCTGACACTGAGACACACACGGACTGTGCAGGAGCTGACACTGAGACACACATGGACCATACAGGAGCTGACACTGAGACACATACACGGACCGTACAGGAACTGACACTGAGACACACACACAGACCTTACAGGAGCTGACACTGAGACACACACACGGACCGTACAGGAGCTGACACTGAGACACACACACAGACCTTACCGGAGCTGACACTGAGACAGTAGCATGGACTGTACAGGAGCTGACAATGAGACACACACATGGACCGTACAGGAGCTGACACTGAGACAAATACATGGACTGTACTGGAGCTGACACTGAGACAAACACACGGACCGTACAGGAGCTGACACTGAGACACAAATACACAGACCGTACAGGAGCTGACACTGAGACACACACACACGGACCGTACATGAGCTGACACTGAGACACACACACGGACCGTACAGGAGCTGACACTGAGACACACACACAGATTGTACAGGAGCTGACACTGAGACACGCACACGGACCGTAAAGGAGCTGACACTGAGACACACACGGACTATACAGGAGCTGACACTGAGACACACACACAGACAGTACAGCAGCTGAGACTAAGGCACACACACGGACCGTACAGGAGCTGACACTGAGACACACACGGACCGTACAGGAGTTGACAGTGAGACAAACACACGGACCGTACTGGAGCTGACACTGAGACACACTCACAAGGACTGAACAGGAGCTGACACTGAGACAGTAGCATGGACAGTACATGCGCTGAAAATGAGACACACACATGGACCGCACAGGAGATGACATTGATTTTCACACACAGACTGTGCAGGAGCTGACACTGAGACACACACGGACCCTACAGGAGCTGACACTGAGACACACACATGGACAGTACAGCAGCTGAGACTAAGGCACACACACAGACCGTACAGGAGCTGACACTGAAACACACACACAGACTGTACAGGAGCTGACACTGAGACACACAAACAGACTGTACAGGAGCTGACACTGAGACACACACGGACTGTGCAGGAGCTGACACTGAGACACACATGGACCATACAGGAGCTGACACTGAGACACATACACGGACCGTACAGGAACTGACACTGAGACACACACACAGACCTTACAGGAGCTGACACTGAGACACACACACGGACCGTACAGGAGCTGACACTGAGACACACACACAGACCTTACCGGAGCTGACACTGAGACAGTAGCATGGACTGTACAGGAGCTGACAATGAGACACACACATGGACCGTACAGGAGCTGACACTGAGACAAATACATGGACTGTACTGGAGCTGACACTGAGACAAACACACGGACCGTACAGGAGCTGACACTGAGACACAAATACACAGACCGTACAGGAGCTGACACTGAGACACACACACACGGACCGTACATGAGCTGACACTGAGACACACACACGGACCGTACAGGAGCTGACACTGAGACACAAACACACGGACTGTGCAGGAGCTGAAACTTAGACACACACGGACGGTTCATGAGCTGACACTGAGACACTGACAGGGACCGTACATGAGCTGACACTGAGACACTGACAGGGACCGTACAGGATCTGACAATGAGAAACACACATGGACCATACAGGAGCTGACACTGAGACACACACTCAGTCCGTACAGGAGCTGACACTGGGGCACACACATGGACCATACAGGCGCTGACATTGAGACACACACACGGACCATACAGGAGCTCACACTGAGACACACACACAGACCATACAGGAGCTGACACTGAGACACATACACGGACCGTACAGGAGCTGGCACTGAGACAGACACACACGGATTGTACAGGAGCTGACACTGAGACACTCACGGACTGTACATGCGCTGACACTGAGACACAAACACGGACCGTACAGGAGCTGACACTGAGACACACACACATGGACTTTACAGGAGCTGACACTGAGACAAACACACGGACCGTACAGGAGCTGACACTGAGACACACACACACAGACCGTACAGTAGCTGACACTGAGACACACACACGGACCGTACAGGAGCTGACACTGTGACACACACATGGACCGTACAGGAGCTGACATTGAGCCACACACACGGACCGTACAGGAGCTGACACTGAGGCACACACACAGACCGTACAGGAGCTGACACTGAGACACACACATGGACTGTACAGGAGCTGACATTGAGACACACACACGGACCGTACAGGAGCTGACATTGATAAACACACACACAGACCGTACAGTAGCTGACACTGAGACACACACAGGGACCGTACCGCAGCTGACACTGGGACAGACACACGGACCGTAAAGGAGCTGAGACTGAGACACACACGGACTATACAGGAGCTGACACTGAGACACACACACGGACCGTACCGCAGCTGACACTGGGAAAGACACACGGACTGTAAAGGAGCTGACACTGAGACACACACACACTGTCTGTACAGGAGCTGACACTCGGACACACATGGACCGTACAGGAGCTGACACTGAGACACTCACACAGACCGTACAGGAGCTGACACTGAGACACACACAAGGACCGTACAGGAGCTGACACTGAGACACAAACATGGACTGTACAGGAGCTGACACTGAGACACACACACAGATTGTACAGGAGCTGACACTGAGACACGCACACGGACCGTAAAGGAGCTGACACTGAGACACACACGGACTATACAGGAGCTGACACTGAGACACACACACAGACAGTACAGCAGCTGAGACTAAGGCACACACACAGACCGTACAGGAGCTGACACTGAGACATACATACGGACTGAACAGGAGCTGACGCTGAGACACTGACACGGACCATACAGGAGCTGACACTGAGACAAACACACGGACCATACAGGATTTGACACTGAGACACACACACACAGACTTTACAGAAGCTGACACTGAGACACACACACGGACCATACAGGGAGCTGACACTGGGACACACACACGGACCATGCAGGAGCTGACACTGAGACACACACACGGACCTTACCGGTGCTGGCACTGATACACACACACAGACCGTACAGGAGCTGACACTGAGACACACACACACACAGACCATACAAGAGCTGACACTGAGACACGCACACAGACTGTACGGGAGCACACATTGAGACACACACACAAAGACCTTACAGGAGATGACTCTGAGACACACACTGACAGTACAGGAGCAGACACTGAGACACACACAGATCATACAGGAGCTGACTCTGAGACACACACGGACCGTACAATAGCTGACACTGAGACACACACACACGGACTGTGCAGGAGCTGACACTGACTCACATGGACCATGCAGGAGCTGACACGGAGACACACACACGGACCGTACAGGAGCTGGCTCTGAGACACTCTCACATGGACTGTACAGGAGCTGACACTGAGCCACTCATGGGCTGTAAATTCGCTGACACTGAGACACACACACGGACCGTACAGGAGCTGACACTGAGACACACACGGACCGTACAGGAGTTGACAGTGAGACAAACACACGGACCGTACTGGAGCTGACACTGAGACACACTCACAAGGACTGTACAGGAGCTGACACGGAGACACAAACACACAGACCGTACAGTAGCTGAAACTGAGACACACACACGGACTGTACATGAGCTGACACTGAGACACACACACGGACCGTACAGGAGCTGACACTGAGACAAACACACGGACTGTACAGGAGCTGACATTGATAAACACACACACAGACCGTACAGTAGCTGACACTGAGACACACACAGGGACCGTACCGCAGCTGACACTGGGACAGACACACGGACCGTAAAGGAGCTGAGACTGAGACACACACGGACTATACAGGAGCTGACACTGAGACACACACACGGACCGTACCGCAGCTGACACTGGGAAAGACACACGGACTGTAAAGGAGCTGACACTGAGACACACACACACTGTCTGTACAGGAGCTGACACTCGGACACACATGGACCGTACAGGAGCTGACACTGAGACACTCACACAGCCCGTACAGGAGCTGACACTGAGACACACACAAGGACCATACAGGAGCTGACACTGAGACACAAACATGGACTGTACAGGAGCTGACACTGAGACACACACACAGATTGTACAGGAGCTGACACTGAGACACGCACACGGACCGTAAAGGAGCTGACACTGAGACACACACGGACTATACAGGAGCTGACACTGAGACACACACACAGACAGTACAGCAGCTGAGACTAAGGCACACACACAGACCGTACAGGAGCTGACACTGAGACATACATACGGACTGAACAGGAGCTGACGCTGAGACACTGACACGGACCATACAGGAGCTGACACTGAGACAAACACACGGACCATACAGGAGTTGACACTGAGACACACACACACAGACTTTACAGAAGCTGACACTGAGACACACACACGGACCATACAGGGAGCTGACACTGGGACACACACACGGACCATGCAGGAGCTGACACTGAGACACACACACGGACCTTACCGGTGCTGGCACTGATACACACACACAGACCGTACAGGAGCTGACACTGAGACACACACACACAGACCATACAAGAGCTGACACTGAGACACGCACACAGACTGTACGGGAGCCCACACTGAGACACACACACAAAGACCTTACAGGAGATGACTCTGAGACACACACTGGCAGTACAGGAGCAGACACTGAGACACACACAGATCATACAGGAGCTGACTCTGAGACACACACGGACCGTACAATAGCTGACACTGAGACACACACACACGGACTGTGCAGGAGCTGACACTGACTCACATGGACCATGCAGGAGCTGACACGGAGACACACACACGGACCGTACAGGAGCTGGCTCTGAGACACTCTCACATGGACTGTACAGGAGCTGACACTGAGCCACTCATGGACTGTAAATTCGCTGACACTGAGACACACACACGGACCGTACAGGAGCTGACACTGAGACACACACGGACCGTACAGGAGTTGACAGTGAGACAAACACACGGACCGTACTGGAGCTGACACTGAGACACACTCACAAGGACTGTACAGGAGCTGACACGGAGACACAAACACACAGACCGTACAGTAGCTGAAACTGAGACACACACACGGACTGTACATGAGCTGACACTGAGACACACACACGGACCGTACAGGAGCTGACACTGAGACAAACACACGGACCGTACAGGAGCTGACAGTGAGACACACACACGGACCATACAGGAGCTGACACTGAGACACACACACAGAGCGTAGTGGAGCTGACAATGAGGCACACGGACCGTACAGTAGCTGACACTGAGACACACACACAGACCGTACAGGAGCTGGCAATGAGACACACACACACAGAGTGTACTGAAGCTGACACTGAGCCACACACACGGACCATACAGGAGCTGCCACTGGGACACACACACGGACCGTACAGGAGCTGACACTGAGACACACACACGGACATTACTGGACCTGACACTGATACACACACAGAGACTGTACAGGAGCTGACACTGAGACACACACACACGGACGGTACAAGAGCTGACACTGAGACACACACACAGACTGTACGGGAGCTGACAATGAGACACACACACGGACCGTACAGGAGCTGACAATGAGACATGCACACACAGACCGTACAGGAGCTGACAATGAGACACACACACGGACCGTACAGGAGCTGACAATGAGACATGCACACACGGACCGTACAGGAGCTGACACTGAGACACACACGGACCGTAAAAGAACTGACAATGAGACACACATGGACCGTACATGAGCTGACACTGAGACACACACGGACTGTACAGGAGCTGACACTGAGACACACACACAGACTGTACAGGAGCTGACACTGTGACACACACACGGACCCTACAGTAGCTGACACTGTGACACACACACGGACCCTACAGGAGCTGACACTGAGACACACACACGGACAGTACAGCAGCTGAGACTAAGGCACACACACAGACCGTACACGAGCTGACACTGAAACACACACACAGACTGTACAGGAGCTGACACTGAGACACACAAACAGACTGTACAGGAGCTGACACTGAGACACACACGGACTGTGCAGGAGCTGACACTGAGACACACATGGACCATACAGGAGCTGACACTGAGACACATACACGGACCGTACAGGAACTGACACTGAGACACACACACAGACCTTACAGGAGCTGACACTGAGACACACACACGGACCGTACAGGAGCTGACACTGAGACACACACACAGACCTTACCGGAGCTGACACTGAGACAGTAGCATGGACTGTACAGGAGCTGACAATGAGACACACACATGGACCGTACAGGAGATGACACTGATTTTCACACACAGACTGTGCAGGAGCTGACACTGAGACACACACAGACCCTACAGGAGCTGACACTGAGACACACATGGATAATACAGGAGCTGAAATTGAGACTCACAAACGGACCATACAGGAGCTCACACTGAGACACACACACGGACCATACAGAAGCTGACGATGGGACAGACAAACGGACCGTAAAGGAACTGACACTGAGAAACACACACAGACTGTACAGGAGCTGACACTGAGACACACACACAGATTGTACAGGAGCTGACACTGAGACACACACACGGACCGTAAAGGAGCTGACAATGAGACACACACGGACCGTACAGGAGCTGACACTGAGACACACACACGGACCATACAGGAGCTGCCACTGAGACACTCACATGGACCGTTCAGGAGCTGACACTGAGAAGCACACACAGAGAGTAGAGGAGCTGACACTTTGACACACACACGGACCCTACAGGAGCTGACACTGAGACACACACACAGACCGTACAGGAACTGACACTGAGACACACACACGGACACTACAGGAGCTGACACTGAGACACACACACAGACCGTACATGAGCTAACACTGAGACACACACACACGGACTGTACAGGAGCTGACACAGAGACACACACGGACTGTACATGAGCTGAAACTGAGACACACACACGGACAGTACAGGAGCTGACAGTGAGACACACACTCACGGAATGTACAGGAGCTGACACTGAGACACACACACGGACCGTACAGGGCTGACAATGATAAACACACACACAGACCGTACAGTAGCTGACACTGAGACACACACACGGACCGTACCGCAGCTGACACAGTGACAGACACTGACTATACAGGAGCTGACACTGAGACAAACACACGGACAGTACAGCGGCTGAGACTAAGGCACACACACAGACCGCACAGGAGCTGACACTGAAACACACACACAGACTGTACTGAAGCTGACACTGAGACACACACACGGACCATACAGGAGCTGACCCTGGGACACACACACGCACCGTACAGGAGCTGACACTGAGACACACACACGGACCTTACTGGAGCTGACACTGATACACACACAGAGACTGTACAGGAGCTGACACTGAGACACACACACAAGGACGGTACAAGAGCTGACACTGAGACACACACACAGACTGTACGGGAGCTGATAAAGAGACACACACACAGACTGTACAGGAGCTGACAATGAGACACACACACAGACCATACAGGAGCTGACTCTGAGACACACACGGACAGGACAGGAGCTGACACTGAGACACACACGGACCGTAAAAGAACTGACAATGAGACTCACATGGACCGTACATGAGCTAACACTGAGAAACACACGGACTGTACAGGAGCTGACACTGAGACACACACACGGACAGTACAGCAGCTGAGACTAAGGCACACACACAGACCGTACAGGAGCTGACACTGAAACACACACACAGACTGTACTGAAGCTGACACTGAGACACACACACGGACCATACAGGAGCTGACACTGAAACACACACACGGACCGTACAGGAGCTGACACTGAGACACACACACGGACCTTAGTGGAGCTGCCACTGATACACACACAGAGACTGTACAGGAGCTGACACTGAGACACACACACATGGACGGTACAAGAGCTGACACTGAGACACACACACAGACTGTACGGGAGCTGACAAAGAGACACACACACAGACTGTACAGGAGCTGACAATGAGACACACACACGGACCGTACAGGAGCTAACAATGAGACATGCACACACAGACCGTACAGGAGCTGACACTGAGACACACACACACAGACCATACAGGAGCTGACTCTGAGACACACACAGACAGGACAGGAGCTGACACTGAGACACACACGGACTGTAAAAGAACTGACAATGAGACACACTTGGACCGTACATGAGCTGACACTGAGACATACACGGACTGTACAGGAGCTGACACTGAGACACACACACAGACTGTACAGGAGCTGACACTGTGACACACACACGGACCCTACAGGAGCTGACACTGAGACACACACACGGACCGTACAGGAGCTGACACTGAGACACACACAAGGTGCGTACAGGATCTGAAATGAGACACACACAGACTGTACAGGAGCTGACACTGTGACACACACACGGACCGTACAGGAGCTGACAGTGAGACACACACTCACGGACTGTACAGGAGCTGACACTGAGACACACACACGGACCGTACAGGAGATGACATTGATAAACACACACACAGACCGTACAGTAGCTTACACTGAGACACACACACGGACCGTACCGCAGCTGACACTGGGACAGACACACGGACTGTAAAGGAGCTGACACTGAGACACACACGGACTATACAGGAGCTGACACTGAGACATACACACGGACAGTACAGCAGCTGAGACTAAGGCACACACACAGACCGTACACGAGCTGACACTGAAACACACACACAGACTGTACAGGAGCTGACACTGAGACACACAAACAGACTGTACAGGAGCTGACACTGAGACACACACGGACTGTGCAGGAGCTGACACTGAGACACACATGGACCATACAGGAGCTGACACTGAGACAGATACACGGACCGTACAGGAACTGACATTGAGACACACACACAGACCTTACAGGAGCTGACACTGAGACACACACACAGACCTTACAGGAGCTGACACTGAGACACACTCACACGGACTGTACAGAAGCTGACACTGAGACACACACACGGACTGAACAGGAGCTGACACTGAGACAGTAGCATGGACAGTACATGCACTGAAAATGAGACACACACATGGACCGCACAGGAGATGACATTGATTTTCACACACAGACTGTGCAGGAGCTGACACTGAGACACACACGGACCCTACAGGAGCTGACACTGAGACATACACACGGACAGTACAGCAGCTCAGACTAAGGCACACACACAGACCGTACAGGAGCTGACACTGAAACACACACACAGACTGTACAGGAGCTGACACTGAGACACACAAACAGACTGTACAGGAGCTGACACTGAGACACACACGGACTGTGCAGGAGCTGACACTGAGACACACATGGACCATACAGGAGCTGACACTGAGACACATACACGGACCGTACAGGAACTGACACTGAGACACACACACAGACCTTACAGGAGCTGACACTGAGACACACACACGGACCGTACAGGAGCTGACACTGAGACACACACACAGACCTTACCGGAGCTGACACTGAGACAGTAGCATGGACTGTACAGGAGCTGACAATGAGACACACACATGGACCGTACAGGAGCTGACACTGAGACAAATACATGGACTGTACTGGAGCTGACACTGAGACAAACACACGGACCGTACAGGAGCTGACACTGAGACACAAATACACAGACCGTACAGGAGCTGACACTGAGACACACACACACGGACCGTACATGAGCTGACACTGAGACACACACACGGACCGTACAGGAGCTGACACTGAGACACAAACACACGGACTGTGCAGGAGCTGAAACTTAGACACACACGGACGGTTCATGAGCTGACACTGAGACACTGACAGGGACCGTACATGAGCTGACACTGAGACACTGACAGGGACCGTACAGGATCTGACAATGAGAAACACACATGGACCATACAGGAGCTGACACTGAGACACACACTCAGTCCGTACAGGAGCTGACACTGGGGCACACACATGGACCATACAGGCGCTGACATTGAGACACACACACGGACCATACAGGAGCTCACACTGAGACACACACACAGACCATACAGGAGCTGACACTGAGACACATACACGGACCGTACAGGAGCTGGCACTGAGACAGACACACACGGATTGTACAGGAGCTGACACTGAGACACTCACGGACTGTACATGCGCTGACACTGAGACACAAACACGGACCGTACAGGAGCTGACACTGAGACACACACACATGGACTTTACAGGAGCTGACACTGAGACAAACACACGGACCGTACAGGAGCTGACACTGAGACACACACACACAGACCGTACAGTAGCTGACACTGAGACACACACACGGACCGTACAGGAGCTGACACTGTGACACACACATGGACCGTACAGGAGCTGACATTGAGCCACACACACGGACCGTACAGGAGCTGACACTGAGGCACACACACAGACCGTACAGGAGCTGACACTGAGACACACACATGGACTGTACAGGAGCTGACATTGAGACACACACACGGACCGTACAGGAGCTGACATTGATAAACACACACACAGACCGTACAGTAGCTGACACTGAGACACACACAGGGACCGTACCGCAGCTGACACTGGGACAGACACACGGACCGTAAAGGAGCTGAGACTGAGACACACACGGACTATACAGGAGCTGACACTGAGACACACACACGGACCGTACCGCAGCTGACACTGGGAAAGACACACGGACTGTAAAGGAGCTGACACTGAGACACACACACACTGTCTGTACAGGAGCTGACACTCGGACACACATGGACCGTACAGGAGCTGACACTGAGACACTCACACAGACCGTACAGGAGCTGACAATGAGACACACACAAGGACCGTACAGGAGCTGACACTGAGACACAAACATGGACTGTACAGGAGCTGACACTGAGACACACACACAGATTGTACAGGAGCTGACACTGAGACACGCACACGGACCGTAAAGGAGCTGACACTGAGACACACACGGACTATACAGGAGCTGACACTGAGACACACACACAGACAGTACAGCAGCTGAGACTAAGGCACACACACAGACCGTACAGGAGCTGACACTGAGACATACATACGGACTGAACAGGAGCTGACGCTGAGACACTGACACGGACCATACAGGAGCTGACACTGAGACAAACACACGGACCATACAGGAGTTGACACTGAGACACACACACACAGACTTTACAGAAGCTGACACTGAGACACACACACGGACCATACAGGGAGCTGACACTGGGACACACACACGGACCATGCAGGAGCTGACACTGAGACACACACACGGACCTTACCGGTGCTGGCACTGATACACACACACAGACCGTACAGGAGCTGACACTGAGACACACACACACAGACCATACAAGAGCTGACACTGAGACACGCACACAGACTGTACGGGAGCACACATTGAGACACACACACAAAGACCTTACAGGAGATGACTCTGAGACACACACTGACAGTACAGGAGCAGACACTGAGACACACACAGATCATACAGGAGCTGACTCTGAGACACACACGGACCGTACAATAGCTGACACTGAGACACACACACACGGACTGTGCAGGAGCTGACACTGACTCACATGGACCATGCAGGAGCTGACACGGAGACACACACACGGACCGTACAGGAGCTGGCTCTGAGACACTCTCACATGGACTGTACAGGAGCTGACACTGAGCCACTCATGGGCTGTAAATTCGCTGACACTGAGACACACACACGGACCGTACAGGAGCTGACACTGAGACACACACGGACCGTACAGGAGTTGACAGTGAGACAAACACACGGACCGTACTGGAGCTGACACTGAGACACACTCACAAGGACTGTACAGGAGCTGACACGGAGACACAAACACACAGACCGTACAGTAGCTGAAACTGAGACACACACACGGACTGTACATGAGCTGACACTGAGACACACACACGGACCGTACAGGAGCTGACACTGAGACAAACACACGGACTGTACAGGAGCTGACATTGAGACACACACACGGACCGTACAGGAGCTGACATTGATAAACACACACACAGACCGTACAGTAGCTGACACTGAGACACACACAGGGACCGTACCGCAGCTGACACTGGGACAGACACACGGACCGTAAAGGAGCTGAGACTGAGACACACACGGACTATACAGGAGCTGACACTGAGACACACACACGGACCGTACCGCAGCTGACACTGGGAAAGACACACGGACTGTAAAGGAGCTGACACTGAGACACACACACACTGTCTGTACAGGAGCTGACACTCGGACACACATGGACCGTACAGGAGCTGACACTGAGACACTCACACAGCCCGTACAGGAGCTGACACTGAGACACACACAAGGACCATACAGGAGCTGACACTGAGACACAAACATGGACTGTACAGGAGCTGACACTGAGACACACACACAGATTGTACAGGAGCTGACACTGAGACACGCACACGGACCGTAAAGGAGCTGACACTGAGACACACACGGACTATACAGGAGCTGACACTGAGACACACACACAGACAGTACAGCAGCTGAGACTAAGGCACACACACAGACCGTACAGGAGCTGACACTGAGACACACACACACAGACTGTACAGGAGCTGACACTGAGACACACACACGCGGACCGTGCAGGAGCTGACACTGAGACATACATACGGACTGAACAGGAGCTGACGCTGAGACACTGACACGGACCATACAGGAGCTGACACTGAGACAAACACACGGACCATACAGGAGTTGACACTGAGACACACACACACAGACTTTACAGAAGCTGACACTGAGACACACACACGGACCATACAGGGAGCTGACACTGGGACACACACACGGACCATGCAGGAGCTGACACTGAGACACACACACGGACCTTACCGGTGCTGGCACTGATACACACACACAGACCGTACAGGAGCTGACACTGAGACACACACACACAGACCATACAAGAGCTGACACTGAGACACGCACACAGACTGTACGGGAGCCCACACTGAGACACACACACAAAGACCTTACAGGAGATGACTCTGAGACACACACTGGCAGTACAGGAGCAGACACTGAGACACACACAGATCATACAGGAGCTGACTCTGAGACACACACGGACCGTACAATAGCTGACACTGAGACACACACACACGGACTGTGCAGGAGCTGACACTGACTCACATGGACCATGCAGGAGCTGACACGGAGACACACACACGGACCGTACAGGAGCTGGCTCTGAGACACTCTCACATGGACTGTACAGGAGCTGACACTGAGCCACTCATGGACTGTAAATTCGCTGACACTGAGACACACACACGGACCGTACAGGAGCTGACACTGAGACACACACGGACCGTACAGGAGTTGACAGTGAGACAAACACACGGACCGTACTGGAGCTGACACTGAGACACACTCACAAGGACTGAACAGGAGCTGACACTGAGACAGTAGCATGGACAGTACATGCGCTGAAAATGAGACACACACATGGACCGTACAGGAGATGACATTGATTTTCACACACAGACTGTGCAGGAGCTGACACTGAGACACACACGGACCCTACAGGAGCTGACACTGAGACACACACATGGACAGTACAGCAGCTGAGACTAAGGCACACACACAGACCGTACAGGAGCTGACACTGAAACACACACACAGACTGTACAGGAGCTGACACTGAGACACACAAACAGACTGTACAGGAGCTGACACTGAGACACACACGGACTGTGCAGGAGCTGACACTGAGACACACATGGACCATACAGGAGCTGACACTGAGACACATACACGGACCGTACAGGAACTGACACTGAGACACACACACAGACCTTACAGGAGCTGACACTGAGACACACACACGGACCGTACAGGAGCTGACACTGAGACACACACACAGACCTTACCGGAGCTGACACTGAGACAGTAGCATGGACTGTACAGGAGCTGACAATGAGACACACACATGGACCGTACAGGAGCTGACACTGAGACAAATACATGGACTGTACTGGAGCTGACACTGAGACAAACACACGGACCGTACAGGAGCTGACACTGAGACACAAATACACAGACCGTACAGGAGCTGACACTGAGACACACACACACGGACCGTACATGAGCTGACATTGAGACACACACACGGACCGTACAGGAGCTGACACTGAGACACAAACACACGGACTGTGCAGGAGCTGAAACTTAGACACACACGGACGGTTCATGAGCTGACACTGAGACACTGACAGGGACCGTACATGAGCTGACACTGAGACACTGACAGGGACCGTACAGGATCTGACAATGAGAAACACACATGGACCATACAGGAGCTGACACTGAGACACACACTCAGTCCGTACAGGAGCTGACACTGGGGCACACACATGGACCATACAGGCGCTGACATTGAGACACACACACGGACCATACAGGAGCTCACACTGAGACACACACACAGACCATACAGGAGCTGACACTGAGACACATACACGGACCGTACAGGAGCTGGCACTGAGACAGACACACACGGATTGTACAGGAGCTGACACTGAGACACTCACGGACTGTACATGCGCTGACACTGAGACACAAACACGGACCGTACAGGAGCTGACACTGAGACACACACACATGGACTTTACAGGAGCTGACACTGAGACAAACACACGGACCGTACAGGAGCTGACACTGAGACACACACACACAGACCGTACAGTAGCTGACACTGAGACACACACACGGACCGTACAGGAGCTGACACTGTGACACACACATGGACCGTACAGGAGCTGACATTGAGCCACACACACGGACCGTACAGGAGCTGACACTGAGGCACACACACAGACCGTACAGGAGCTGACACTGAGACACACACATGGACTGTACAGGAGCTGACATTGAGACACACACACGGACCGTACAGGAGCTGACATTGATAAACACACACACAGACCGTACAGTAGCTGACACTGAGACACACACAGGGACCGTACCGCAGCTGACACTGGGACAGACACACGGACCGTAAAGGAGCTGACACTGAGACACACACACACTGTCTGTACAGGAGCTGACACTCGGACACACATGGACCGTACAGGAGCTGACACTGAGACACTCACACAGACCGTACAGGAGCTGACACTGAGACACACACAAGGACCGTACAGGAGCTGACACTGAGACACAAACATGGACTGTACAGGAGCTGACACTGAGACACACACACAGATTGTACAGGAGCTGACACTGAGACACGCACACGGACCGTAAAGGAGCTGACACTGAGACACACACGGACTATACAGGAGCTGACACTGAGACACACACACAGACAGTACAGCAGCTGAGACTAAGGCACACACACAGACCGTACAGGAGCTGACACTGAGACATACATACGGACTGAACAGGAGCTGACGCTGAGACACTGACATGGACCATACAGGAGCTGACACTGAGACAAACACACGGACCATACAGGAGTTGACACTGAGACACACACACACAGACTTTACAGAAGCTGACACTGAGACACACACACGGACCATACAGGGAGCTGACACTGGGACACACACACGGACCATGCAGGAGCTGACACTGAGACACACACACGGACCTTACCGGTGCTGGCACTGATACACACACACAGACCGTACAGGAGCTGACACTGAGACACACACACACAGACCATACAAGAGCTGACACTGAGACACGCACACAGACTGTACGGGAGCACACATTGAGACACACACACAAAGACCTTACAGGAGATGACTCTGAGACACACACTGACAGTACAGGAGCAGACACTGAGACACACACAGATCATACAGGAGCTGACTCTGAGACACACACGGACCGTACAATAGCTGACACTGAGACACACACACACGGACTGTGCAGGAGCTGACACTGACTCACATGGACCATGCAGGAGCTGACACGGAGACACACACACGGACCGTACAGGAGCTGGCTCTGAGACACTCTCACATGGACTGTACAGGAGCTGACACTGAGCCACTCATGGGCTGTAAATTCGCTGACACTGAGACACACACACGGACCGTACAGGAGCTGACACTGAGACACACACGGACCGTACAGGAGTTGACAGTGAGACAAACACACGGACCGTACTGGAGCTGACACTGAGACACACTCACAAGGACTGTACAGGAGCTGACACGGAGACACAAACACACAGACCGTACAGTAGCTGAAACTGAGACACACACACGGACTGTACATGAGCTGACACTGAGACACACACACGGACCGTACAGGAGCTGACACTGAGACAAACACACACGGACTGTACAGGAGCTGACACTGAGACACACACGGACCGTACAATAGCTGACACTGAGACACACACACACGGACTGTGCAGGAGCTGACACTGACTCACATGGACCATGCAGGAGCTGACACGGAGACACACACACGGACCGTACAGGAGCTGGCTCTGAGACACTCTCACATGGACTGTACAGGAGCTGACACTGAGCCACTCATGGGCTGTAAATTCGCTGACACTGAGACACACACACGGACCGTACAGGAGCTGACACTGAGACACACACGGACCGTACAGGAGTTGACAGTGAGACAAACACACGGACCGTACTGGAGCTGACACTGAGACACACTCACAAGGACTGTACAGGAGCTGACACGGAGACACAAACACACAGACCGTACAGTAGCTGAAACTGAGACACACACACGGACTGTACATGAGCTGACACTGAGACACACACACGGACCGTACAGGAGCTGACACTGAGACAAACACACACGGACTGTACAGGAGCTGACACTGAGACACACACGGACCGTACAATAGCTGACACTGAGACACACACACACGGACTGTACAGGAGCTGACACTGACTCACATGGACCATGCAGGAGCTGACACGGAGACACAAACACGGACCGTACAGGAGCTGGCTCTGAGACACTCTCACATGGACTGTACAGGAGCTGACACTGAGCCACTCATGGACTGTAAATTCGCTGACACTGAGACACACACACGGACCGTACAGGAGCTGACACTGAGACACACACGGACCGTACAGGAGTTGACAGTGAGACAAACACACGGACCGTACTGGAGCTGACACTGAGACACACTCACAAGGACTGAACAGGAGCTGACACTGAGACAGTAGCATGGACAGTACATGCGCTGAAAATGAGACACACACATGGACCGTACAGGAGATGACATTGATTTTCACACACAGACTGTGCAGGAGCTAACATTGAGAAACACACGGACTTTACAGGAGCTGACACTGAGACACACACATGGACAGTACAGCAGCTGAGACTAAGGCACACACACAGACCATACAGGAGCTGACACTGAAACACACACACAGACTGTACTGAAGCTGACACTGAGACACACACACGGACCGTACAGGAGCTGACACTGAGACACACACACAGACCATACAGGAACTGACACTGAGACACACACACGGACACTACAGGAGCTGACACTGAGACTCACACACAGACCATACAGGAGCTGACACTGAGACACACACACACGGACTGTACAGGAGCTGACACAGAGACACACACGGACTGTACATGAGCTGACACTGAAACACACACACGGACCGTACAGGAGCTGACAGTGAGACACACACTCACGGAATTTACAGGAGCTGACACTGAGACACACACACGGACCGTACAGGAGCTGACACTGTGACAGACACGGACTATACAGGAGCTGACACTGAGACACACACACGGACAGTACAGCAGCTGAGATTAAGGCACACACACAGACCGTACAGGAGCTGGCACTGAAACACACACACAGACTGTACTGAAGCTGACACTGAGACACACACACGGACCATACAGGAGCTGACACTGGGACACACACACGGACCGTACAGGAGCTGACACTGAGACACACACACGGACCTTACTGGAGCTGACACTGATACACACACAGAGACTGTACAGGAGCTGACACTGAGACACACACACAAGGACGGTACAAGAGCTGACACTGAGACACACACACAGACTGTACGGGAGCTGACAAAGAGACACACACACAGACTGTACAGGAGCTGACAATGAGACACACACACACAGACCATACAGGAGCTGACTCTGAGACACACACGGACAGGACAGGAGCTGACACTGAGACACACACGGACCGTAAAAGAACTGACAATGAGACTCACATGGACCGTACATGAGCTAACATTGAGAAACACACGGACTTTACAGGAGCTGACACTGAGACACACACACGGACAGTACAGCAGCTGAGACTAAGGCACACACACAGACCGTACAGGAGCTGACACTGAAACACACACACAGACTGTACTGAAGCTGACACTGAGACACACACACGGACCGTACAGGAGCTGACACTGAGACACACACACGGACCTTACTGGAGCTGCCACTGATACACACACAGAGACTGTACAGGAGCTGACACTGAGACACACACACACGGACGGTACAAGAGCTGACACTGAGACACACACACAGACTGTACGGGAGCTGACAAAGAGACACACACACAGACTGTACAGGAGCTGACAATGAGACACACACACGGACAGTACAGGAGCTGACAATGAGACATGCACACACAGACCGTACAGGAGCTGACACTGAGACACACACACACAGACCATACAGGAGCTGACTCTGAGACACACACGGACAGGACAGGAGCTGACACTGAGACACACACGGACTGTAAAAGAACTGACAATGAGACACACATGGACCGTACATGAGCTGACACTGAGACACACACGGACTGTACAGGAGCTGACACTGAGACACACACACAGACTGTACAGGAGCTGACACTGTGACACACACACGGACCCTACAGGAGCTGACACTGAGACACACACACAGTCTGTACTGGAGCTGACACAGACATACACACGGACAGTACAGCAGCTGAGACTAAGGCACACACACAGACCGTACACGAGCTGACACTGAAACACACACACAGACTGTACAGGAGCTGACACTGAGACACACAAACAGACTGTACAGGAGCTGACACTGAGACACACACGGACTGTGCAGGAGCTGACACTGAGACACACATGGACCATACAGGAGCTGACACTGAGGCACATACACGGACCGTACAGGAACTGACATTGAGACACACACACAGACCTTACAGGAGCTGACACTGAGACACACACACAGACCATACAGGAGCTGACACTGAGACACACACACACGGACTGTACAGAAGCTGACACTGAGACACACACACGGACTGAACAGGAGCTGACACTGAGACAGTAGCATGGACAGTACATGCGCTGACAATGAGACACACACATGGACCGTACAGGAGATGACATTGATTTTCACACACAGACAGTGCAGGAGCTGACACTGAGACACACACGGACCCTACAGGAGCTGACACTGAGACACACACACGGACCGTACAGGAGCTGACACTGAGACACACATGGACCATAGAGGAGCTGAAATTGAGACTCGCTCACGGACCATACAGGAGCTCACACTGAGACACACACATGGACCATACAGAAGCTGACACTGAGACACAAACACAGACTGTACAGGAGCTGACACTGAGACACACACACACGGTCTGTACAGGAGCTGACACTTGGACACACATGGACGTACAGGAGTTGACACTGAGACACACACAAGGACCGTACAGGAGCTAACACTGAGACACAAACATGGACTGTACAGGAGCTGACACTGAGACACACACACAGATTGTACAGGAGCTGACACTGAGACACACACACGGACCGTAAAGGAGCTGACATTGAGACAAACACACAGACTGTACAGGAGCTGACACTTTGACACACACACGGACCCTACAGGAGCTGACACTGAGACACACACACGGACTGTACAGGAGCTGACACTGAGACACACACACACGGACTGTACAGGAGCTGACACTGAGACACACACACACGGACTGTACAGGAGCTGACACTGTGAGACACACGGACTTTACATGAGCTGACACTGAGACACACACACGGACCCTACAGGAGCTGACACTGAAACACACACAGACCGTACAGGAGCTGACAGTGAGATACACACTCACGGACTGTACAGGATCTGACACTGAGACACACACACGGACCGTACACGAGCTGACATTGATAAGCACACACACAGACCGTACATTAGCTCACACTGAGACACACACACGGACCGTCCCGCAGCTGACACTGGGACAGACACACGGACTGTAAAGGAGCTGACACTGAGACACACACGGACTATACAGGAGCTGACATTGAGACACACACACGGACCCTACAGGAGCTGACACTGAAACACACACAGACCGTACAGGAGCTGACAGTGAGACACACACTCACGGACTGTACAGGAGCTGACACTGAGACACACACACGGACCGTACACGAGCTGACATTGATAAGCACACACACAGACCGTACATTAGCTCACACTGAGACACACACACGGACCGTCCCGCAGCTGACACTGGGACAGACACACGGACTGTAAAGGAGCTGACACTGAGACACACACGGACTATACAGGAGCTGACACTGAGACATACACAGAGACAGTACGGCAGCTCAGACTAAGGCACACACACAGACCGTACACGAGCTGACACTGAAACACACACACAGACTGTACAGGAGCTGACACTGAGACACACAAACAGACTGTACAGGAGCTGACACTGAAACACACACGGACTGTGCAGGAGCTGACACTGAGACACACATGGACCATACAGGAGCTGACACTGAGACACAGACACAGACATTACAGGAGTTGACACTGAGACACACACGCGGACCGTACAGCAGCTGACACTGAGAAACACACACAGACCTTACAGGAGCTGACACTGAGACACACACACACGGACTGTACAGAAGCTGACACTGAGACACACACACGGACTGAACAGGAGCTGACACTGAGACAATGACAGGGACCGTAAATGAGCTGACACTGAGACAGTAGCATGGACTGTACAGGAGCTGACAAGGAGACACACACATGGACCGTACAGGAGATGACATTGATTTTCACACACAGACTGTGCAGGAGCAGACACTGAGACACACACGGACCCTACCGGAGCTGACACTGAGACACACACACGGACCGTACAGGAGCTGACACTGAGACACACATGGACCATAGAGGAGCTGAAATTGAGACTCACACACGGACCATACAGGAGCTCACACTGAGACACACACACGGACCATACAGAAGCTGACAATGGGACAGACAAACAGATCGTAAAGGAACTGACACTGAGAAACCCACACAGACTGTACAGGAGTTGACACTGAGACACACACACAGATTGTACAGGAGCTGACACTGAGACACACACACGGACCGTAAAGGAGCTGACAATGAGACAAACACACAGACTGTACAGCAGCTGACACTGTGACACACACACGGACCCTACAGGAGCTGACACTGAGACACACACACGGACCGTACAGGAGCTGACACTGAGACACACACACACGGACTGTACAGGAGCTGACACTGAGACACACACACGGACCGTACAGGAGCTGACACTGAGACACACACACACGGACTGTACAGGAGCTGACACTGAGACACACACGGACTGTACATGAGCTGACACTGAGACACACACACGGACCCTACAGGAGCTGACACTGAAACACACACAGACCGTACAGGAGCTGACAGTGAGACACACACTCACGGACTGTACAGGAGCTGACACTGAGACACACACACGGACCGTACACGAGCTGACATTGATAAGCACACACACAGACCGTACATTAGCTCACACTGAGACACACACACGGACCGTACCGCAGCTGACACTGGGACAGACACTCAGACCGTAAAGGAGCTGACACTGAGACACACACGGACTAAACAGGAGCTGATACTGAGACACACACACGGACAGTACAGCAGCTGAGGCTAAGGCACACACACAGACCGTACACGAGCTGACACTGAAACACACACACAGACTGTACAGGAGCTGACACTGAGACACACAAACAGACTGTACAGGAGCTGACACTGAGACACACACGGACTGTGCAGGAGCTGACACTGAGACACACATGGACCATACAGGAGCTGACACTGAGGCATATACACGGACCGTACAGGAGCTGACACTGAGACACACACACAGACCTTACAGGAGCTGACAATGAGACACACACACACGGACCGTACAGGAGCTGACACTGAGACACACACACACGGACTGTACAGAAGCTGACACTGAGACACACACATGGACTGAACAGGAGCTGACACTGAGACAATGACAAGGACCGTAAATGAGATGACACTGAGACAGTAGCATGGACTGTACAGGAGCTGACAATGAGACACACACATGGACCGTACAGGAGATGACACTGATTTTCACACACAGACTGTGCAGGAGCTGACACTGAGACACACACGGACCCTACAGGAGCTGACACTGAAACACACACACAGACCGTACAGGAGCTGACACTGAGACACACATGGACCATACAGGAGCTGAAATTGAGACTCACACATGGACCATACAGGAGCTCACACTGAGACACACACACGGACCATACAGAAGCTGACAATGGGACAGACAAATGGACCGTAAAGGAACTGACACTGAGAAACACACAAAGACTGTACAGGAGCTGACACTGAGAAACACAAACAGATTGTACAGGAGCTGACACTGAGACACACACACACGGTCTGTACAGGAGCTGACACTTGGACACACATGGACCGTACAGGAGCTGACTCTGAGACACACACACAGATTGCACAGGAGCTGACACTGAGACACACACACGGACCGTATAGGAGCTGACAATGAGACACACACGGACCGTACAGGGGCTGACACTGAGACACACACAAGGTGCGTACAGGAGCTGAAATGAGACACACACACAGACTGTACAGGAGCTGACACTGTGACACACACACAGACCGTACAGGAGCTGACAGTGAGACACACACTCACGGACTGTACAGGAGCTGACACTGAGACAAACACACGGACCGTACAGGAGATGACGTTGATAAACACACACACAGACCGTACAGTAGCTTATACTGAGACACACACACGGACCGTACCGCAGCTGACACTGGGACAGACACACGGACTGTAAAGGAGCTGACACTGAGACACACACGGACTATACAGGAGCTGACACTGAGACATACACAGGGACAGTACAGCAGCTCAGACTAAGGCACACACACAGACCGTACACGAGCTGACACTGAAACACACACACAGACTGTACAGGAGCTGACACTGAGACACACAAACAGACTGTACAGGAGCTGACACTGAGACACACACGGACTGTGCAGGAGCTGACACTGAGACACACATGGACCATACAGGAGCTGACACTGAAACACACACACAGACTGTACAGGAGCTGACACTGAGACACACACAGACTGTACAGGAGCTGACACTGAGACACACACACAGATTGTACAGGAGCTGACACTGAGACACACACACGGACCATAAAGGAGCTGACAATGAGACAAACACACAGACCGTACAGGAGCTGACACTGAGATACACACACACGGACCCTACAGGAGCTGACACTGAGACACACACACGGACCGTACAGGAGCTGACACTGAGACACACACACACGGACTGTAAAGGAGCTGACACTGAGACACACACACGGACCGTACAGGAGCTGACACTGAGACACACACACACGGACTGTACAGGAGCTGACACTGAGACACACACGGACTGTACAGGAGCTGACACTGAGACACACACACGGACCGTACAGGAACTGACACTGAGACACACACACGGACCATACAGGAGCTGACACTGAGACACATACACGGACCGTACAGGAACTGACACTGAGACACACACACAGACCTTACAGGAGCTGACACTGAGACACACACGCGGACCGTACAGGAGCTGACACTGAGACACACACACAGACCTTACAGGAGCTGACACTGAGACACACACACACGGACTGTACAGAAGCTGACACTGAGACACACACACGGACTGAACAGGGGCTGACACTGAGACAATGACAGGGACCGTAAATGAGCTGACACTGAGACAGTAGCATGGACTGTACAGGAGCTGACAAGGAGACACACACATGGACTGTACAGGAGATGACATTGATTTTCACACACAGACTGTGCAGGAGCTGACACTGAGACACACACGGACCCTACCGGAGCTGACACTGAGACACACACACGGACCGTACAGGAGCTGACACTGAGACACACATGGACCATAGAGGAGCTGAAATTGAGACTCACACACGGACCTTACAGGAGATCACACTGAGACACACACACGGACCATACAGAAGCTGACAATGGGACAGACAAACGGACCGTAAAGGAACTGACACTGAAAAACACACACAGACTGTACAGGAGCTGACACTGAGCCACACACACAGATTGTACAGGAGCTGACACTGAGACACACACACACGGTCTGTACAGGAGCTGACACTTGGACACACAAGGACCGTACAGGAGCTGACACTGAGACACAAACATGGACTGTACAGGAGCTGACACTGAGACACACACACAGATTGTACAGGAGTTGACTCTGAGACACACACATGGAACGTAAAGGAGCTGATAATGAGACACACACGGATCGTACAGGGGCTGACACTGAGACACACACATGGAACGTAAAGGAGCTGATAACGAGACACACACGGATCGTACAGGGGCTGACACTGAGACACACACAGGGACCGTACAGGAGCTGACACTGAGAAAACACACAGACTGTACAGGAGCTGACACTGTGACACACACACGGACCCTACAGGAGCTGACATTGAGACACACACACGGACTGTACAGGAGCTGACACTGAGACACACACACACGGACTGTACAGGAGCTGACACTGAGACACACACGGACTGTACATGAGCTGACACTGAGACACACACACGGACCCTACAGGAGCTGACACTGAAACACACACAGACCGTACAGGAGCTGACAGTGAGACACACACTCACGGACTGTACAGGAGCTGACAATGAGACACACACATGGACCGTACACGAGGTGACATTGATAAGCACACACACAGACCGTACAGTAGCTCACACTGAGACACACACACGGACCGTACCGCAGCTGACACTGGAACAGACACACGGACCATAAAGGAGCTGACACTGAGACACACCCAGACTATACAGGAGCTGATACTGAGACACACACACGGACAGTACAGCAGCTGAGACTAAGGCACACACACAGACCGTACACGAGCTGACACTGAAACACACACACAGACTGTACAGGAGCTGACACTGAAACACACAAACAGACTGTACAGGAGCTGACACTGAGACACACATGGACTGTGCAGGAGCTGACACTGAGACACACATGGACCATACAGGAGCTGACACTGAGGCACATACACGGACCGTACAGGAACTGACACTGAGACACACACACAGACCTTACAGGAGCTGACAATGAGACACACACACGGACCGTACAGGAGCTGACACTGAGACACATACACACAGACTGTACAGAAGCTGACACTGAGACAGTAGCATGGACTGTACAGGAGCTGACAATGAGACACACACATGGACCGTACAGCAGATGACACTGATTTACACACACAGACTGTGCAGGAGCTGACACTGAGACACACACGGACCCTACAGGAGCTGACACTGAGACACACACACGGACCGTACAGGAGCTGACACTGAGACACACACGGACCCTACAGGAGATGACACTGAGACACACACACGGACCGTACAGGAGCTGAAATGAGACACACGGACCCTACAGAAGCTGACACTGAGACACACACACAGACTGTACAGGAGCTGACACTGTGACACACACACGGACCGTACAAGAGCTGACACTGAGACACACACACGGACCGTACAGGAGCTGAAAAAAGACACACGGACCGTACAGGAGCTGACACTGAGACACACACACAGACTGTACAGGAGCTGACACAGTGACACACACACGGACCCTACAGGAGCTGACACTGAGACACACACACGGACCGTACAGGAGCTGAAAAAAGACACACGGACCGTACAGGAGCTGACACTGAGACACACACACAGACTGTACAGGAGCTGACACAGTGACACACACACGGACCCTACAGGAGCTGACACTGAGACACACACACGGACCGTACAGGAGCTGAAATGAGACACACGGACCGTACAGGAGCTGACACTGAAACACACACACAGACTGTACTGAAGCTGACACTGAGACACACACACGGACCATACAGGATCTGACACTGGGACACACACACGGACCGTACAGGAGCTGACACTGAGACACACACACGGACCTTACTGGTGCTGACACTGATACACACACAGAGACTGTACAGGAGCTGACACTGAGACACACACACAAGGACGGTACAAGAGCTGACACTGAGTCACACACACAGACTGTACGGGAGCTGACAAAGAGACACACACACAGACTGTACAGGAGCTGACAATGAGACACACACACACAGACCATACAGGAGCTGACTCTGAGACACACACGGACAGGACAGGAGCTGACACTGAGACACACACGGACCGTAAAAGAACTGACTATGAGACACACAGGGACCGTACCTGAGCTGACACTGAGACACACACGGACTTTACAGGAACTGACACTGAGACACACACACGGACAGTACAGCAGCTTAGACTAAGGCACACACACAGACCGTACAGGAGCTGACACTGAAACACACACACAGACTGTACTGAAGCTGACACTGAGACACACATACGGACCATACAGGAGCTGACGACACTGGGACACACACACGGACCGTACAGGAGCTGACACTGAGACACACATACGGACCTTACTGGAGCTGACATTGAGACACACACACGGACCTTACTGGAGCTGACACTGATACACACACAGAGACTGTACAGGAGCTGACACTGAGACACACACACACGGACGGTACAAGAGCTGACACTGAGACACACACACAGACTGTACGGGAGCTGACAAATAGACACACACACAGACTATACAGGAGCTGACAATGAGACACACACACGGACCGTACAGGAGCTGACAATGAGACATGCACACACAGACCGTACAGGAGCTGACACTGAGACACACACACACAGACCATACAGGAGCTGACTCTGAGACACACACGGACAGGACAGGAGCTGACACTGAGACACACACGGACCGTAAAAGAACTGACAATGAGACACACATGGACCGTACATGAGCTGACACTGAGACACACACGGACTGTACAGGAGCTGACACTGAGACACACACACAGACTGTACAGGAGCTGACACTGTGACACACACACAGACTGTACAGGAGCTGACACTGAGACACATACACGGTGCGTACAGGAGCTGAAATGACACCCACACACAGACTGTACAGGAGCTGACACTGTGACACACACACGGACCGTACAGGAGCTGACAGTGAGACACACACTCACGGACTGTACAGAAGCTGACACTGAGACACACACACGGACTGAACAGGAGCTGACACTGAGACAATGACAGGGACCGTAAATGAGATGACACTGAGACAGTAGCATGGACTGTACAGGAGCTGACAATGAGACACACACATGGACCGTACAGGAGATGACATTGATTTTCACACACAGACTGTGCAGGAGCTGACACTGAGACACACACGGACCCTACAGGAGCTGACACTGAGACACACACACGGACCGTACAGGAGCTGACACTGAGACACACATGGACCATAGAGGAGCTAAAATTGAGACTCACACACGGACCATACAGGAGCTCACACTGAGACACACACACGGACCATACAGAAGCTGACAATGGGACAGACAAACAGACCGTAAAGGAACTGACACTGAGAACCCCACACAGACTGCACAGGAGTTGACACTGAGACACACCCACAGATTGTACAGGAGCTGACACTGAGAGACACACACACGGTCTGTACAGGAGCTGACACTGAGACACAGACCCACGGACCGTACAGGAGCTGACACTGAGACACAGACATGGACTGTACAGGAGCTGACACTGAGACACACACACAGATTGTACAGGAGCTGACACTGAGACACACACACGGACCGTAAAGGAGCTGACAATGAGACACACACGGACTGTACAGGGGCTGACACTGAGACACACACACGGACCATACAGGAGCTGACACTGAGACAAACACACACGGACCATACAGGAGCTGACACTGAGACACACACACAGACTGTACAGGAGCTGACACTGTGACACACACACGGACCCTACAGGAGCTGACACTGAGACACACACACGGACTGTACAGGAGCTGAAATGAGACACACGGACCATACAGGAGCTGACACTGAGACACACACACACAGACCGTACAGGAGCTGACACTGAGACACACACACACGGACTGTACAGGAGCTGACACTGAGACACACACGGACTGTACATGAGCTGACACTGAGACACACACACACGGACCGTACAGGAGCTGACATTGAGACACACACTCAGGGAATGTACAGGAGCTGACACTGAGACACACACACGGACTGTACAGGAGCTGACACTGAGACACACACACGGACCGTACAGGAGCTGACACTGAGACACACACACACGGACCGTACAGGAGCTGACACTGAGACACACAGACGGACCGTACAGGAGCTGACAGTGAGACACACACTCACGGAATGTACAGGAGCTGACACTGAGACACACACACGGACCGTACAGGAGCTGACAATGATAAACACACACACAGACCATACAGTAGCTGACACTGAGACACACACACACGGACCGTACCGCAGCTGACACTGTGACAGACACGGACTATACAGGAGCTGACACTGAGACACACACACGGACAGTACAGCAGCTGAGACTAAGGCACACACACAGACCGTACAGGAGCTGACACTGAAACACACACACAGACTGTACTGAAGCTGACACTGAGACACACACACAGACCATACAGGAGCTGACTCTGAGACACACACGGACCATACAGGAGCTGACACTGAGACACACACGGACCGTAAAAGAACTGACAATGATACACACATGGACCGTACATGAGCTGACACTGAGACACACACAGACTTTACAGGAGCTGACACTGAGACACACACACGGACAGTACAGCAGCTGAGACTAAGGCACACACACAGACCGTACAGGAGCTGACACTGAAACACACACACAGACTGTACTGAAGCTGACACTGAGACACACACACGGACCATACAGGAGCTGACACTGGGACACACACACGGACCGTACAGGAGCTGACACTGAGACACACACACGGACCTTACTGGAGCTGCCACTGATACACACACAGAGACTGTACAGGAGCTGACACTGAGACACACACACACGGATGGTACAAGAGCTGACACTGAGACACACACACAGACTGTACGGGAGCTGACAAAGAGACACACACACAGACTGTACAGGAGCTGACAATGAGACACACACACACAGACCATACAGGAGCTGACTCTGAGACACACACGGACAGGACAGGAGCTGACACTGAGACACACACGGACCGTAAAAGAACTGACATTGAGACACACGTGGACCGTACATGAGCTGACACTGAGACACACACGGACTTTACAGGAGCTGACACTGAGACACACACACGGACAGTACAGCAGCTGAGACTAAGGCACACACACAGACCGTACAGGAGCTGACACTGAAACACACACACAGACTGTACTGAAGCTGACACTGAGACACACACACGGACCATACAGGAGCTGACGCTGGGACACACACACTGACCGTACAGGAGCTGACACTGAGACACACACACGGACCTTACTGGAGCAGACACTGATACACACCCAGAGACTGTACAGGAGCTGACACTGAGACACACACACACGGACGGTACAAGAGCTGACACTGAGACACACACACAGACTGTACGGGAGCTGACAAAGAGACACACACACAGACTGTACAGGAGCTGACAATGAGACACACACACACAGACCATACAGGAGCTGACTCTGAGACACACACGGACAGGACAGGAGCTGACACTGAGACACACACGGACCGTAAAAGAACTGACAATGAGACACACATGGACCGTACATGAGCTGACACTGAGAAACACACAGACTTTACAGGAGCTGACACTGAGACACACACACGGACAGTACAGCAGCTGAGACTAAGGCACACACACAGACCGTACAGGAGCTGACACTGAAACACACACACAGACTGTACTGAAGCTGACACTGAGACACACACACGGACCATACAGGAGCTGACACTGGGACACACACACGGACCGTACAGGAGCTGACACTGAGACACACACACGGACCTTACTGGAGCTGCCACTGATACACATACAGAGAATGTACAGGAGCTGACACTGAGACACACACACACGGACGGTACAAGAGCTGACACTGAGACACACACACAGACTGTACGGGAGCTGACAAAGAGACACACACACAGACTGTACAGGAGCTGACAATGAGACACACACACACAGACCATTCAGGAGCTGACTCTGAGACACACACGGACAGGACAGGAGCTGACACTGAGACACACACGGACTTTACAGGGGCTGACACTGAGACACACACACGGACAGTACAGCAGCTGAGACTAAGGCACACACACAGACCGTACAGGAGCTGACACTGAAACACACACACACAGACTGTACTGAAGCTGACACTGAGACACACACACGGACCATACAGGAGCTGACACTGATACACACACAGAGACTGTACAGGAGCTGACACTGAGACACACACACACGGACGGTACTAGAGCTGACACTGAGACACACACACAGACTGTATGGGAGCTGACAAAGAGACACACACAGACGGTACAGGAGCTGACAATGAGACACACACACGGTCCGTACAGGAGCTGACAATGAGACATGCACACACAGACCGTACAGGAGCTGAAACCGAGACACCCACACACAGACCATACAGGAGATGACTCGGAGACACACACAGACAGGACAGGAGCTGACACTGAGACACACACGGACCGTAAAAGAACTGACAATGAGACACAAATGGACCGTACATGAGCTGACACTGAGACACACACGGACTGTACAGGAGCTGACACTGAGACACACACGCAGACTGTACAGGAGCTGACACTGTGACACACACACGGACCCTACAGGAGCTGACACTGAGACACACACACGGACCGTACAGGAGCTGACACTGAGACACACACAGACCGTACAGGAGCTGACACTGAGACACATACACACATGGACCTACAGGAGCTGACACTGAAACACACACACACACAGACCGTACAGGAGCTGACACTTAGACACACACATGGACCGTGCAGGAGCTGACAGTGAGACACACACATGGACCGTGCAGGAGCTGACATTGAGACACACACATGGTCCGCACAGCAGCTGACACTAAGACACACACATGGACCTTGCAGGAGCTGACACTGAGACACACACACGGACCGTACAGGAGATGACACTGAGACAACCACAGACTGTACGGGAGCTGACTCTGTGACACACACATGGAGACACAGTCTTCTATATCACTGTCATCCCACTCTCTTTATTATTGCCCTCTCTCCTCTTTATCTCCGTTATCTGACACCTTGTTATCATTGTTATCTACTCTCTCCAGGCTATTGCTTTTATCCCTTTCTCCAACTTCACTGTTTTATCGCTCCTTGTCAACACCATGTTTTCTCTTTCTTATCTCTTTCCTCGTTATCTCCCTCTAAATGCTGGAATTTGAACTAGCAAAATAACTGGTAAATCTTGAATTTGATGCAAAGGGCAGAGAAGTGGCTTTTCAAATGGAGTTAGAAATCGGAAAGATAGAGAAGGAGGAAAGAGAAAAAGAGAGAAAGAATTTTAACTGAAAACTTTCGCACTTAAATAAGAGACACCACTAGGTGGGGGAAAGATTTCTCTCCAGCGTGGAACCCAGTGGGGAGATGTTTAAGTTTTTACAAGCCCTTCTAAAGTTTGAGGAAACAGATATTTAAGCATTCTTTATTTCATTTGAGAAGATAACTGAACAGATGAAATGGCCACAGAAAAACTGGATGTTATTGTAGCAGTCTAAGTTGGTGGGTAGAGTTCCTGAGGTATATGCTTCACTATCTGATGAGGTATCGGTGAATTACGATTTGGTGAAAAAGGCTATTCTGAATGTGTATGAGTTGGTTCCTGAAGCATATGGGCAGAAATTTAGGAATATGAGCAAACACCTGGACAAACTTAAATTAAGCTTGAGAGAGTAAAACAAGATTATTTTGATCGGTGGATACGGGTGTTAAAAATAGAGACAACCTATGCAGCTCTTAGGGAAGTCATTCTTTTGGAGGAATTTAAATATTCAATCCCTTCAGTAGCAAGAACTCCTGTGGAGGAACAGATTGTTGTTGATTCTGTAAGACAAGCAGCAGAGATAGCTGATGATTATGAGTTAGTTCATAGAGCTACACCTTTTTTCTGTTACCCTTTAAAATTGGAAAAGGATAAAAAGTGGGAAGGTGAAAGGAAGGTAGGTAGTCAGGGAAGAGGAGTAAAAACAAAAAAAACTGCGGATGCTGGAAATCCAAAACAAAAACAGAATTACCTGGAAAAACTCAGCAGGTCTGGCAGCATCGGCGGAGAAGAAAAGAGTTGACGTTTCGAATCCTCATGACCCTTTGACAGAACTTGAGTTCGAGTCCAGGAAAGAGCTGAAATATAAGCTGGTTTAAGGTGTGTGTGTGGGGGGCGGAGAGATAGAGAGACAGAGAGGTGGAGGGGGTTGGTGTGGTTGTAGGGACAAACAAGCAGTGATAGAAGCAGATCATCAAAAGATGTCAACGACAATAGTACAATAGAACACATAGGTGTTAAAGTTAAAGTTGGTGATATTATCTAAACGAATGTGCTAATTAAGAATGGATGGTAGGGCACTCAAGGTATGGCTCTAGTGGGTTTTTTTTTTAATAATGGAAAAGGAAAATCTTTATAATTTATTGGGAAAAAAAAGAGAGAAGGGGGAAACAGAAAGGGGGTGGGGATGGGGGAGGGAGCTCACGACCTAAAGTTGTTGAATTCAATATTCAGTCCGGAAGGCTGTAAAGTCCCTAGTCGGAAGATGAGGTGTTGTTCCTCCAGTTTGCGTTGGGCTTCACTGGAACAATGCAGCAAGCCAAGGACAGACATGTGGGCAAGAGAGCAGGGTGGAGTGTTAAAATGGCAAGCGACAGGGAGGTTTGGGTCATTCTTGCGGACAGACCGAATGTGTTCTGCAAAGCGGTCGCCCAGCTTACGTTTGGTCTCTCCAATGTAGAGGAGACCACATTGGGAGCAACGAATGCAGTAGACTAAGTTGGGGGAAATGCAAGTGAAATGCTGCTTCACTTGAAAGGAGTGTTTGGGTCCTTGGACGGTGAGGAGAGAGGAAGTGAAGGGGCAGGTGTTGCATCTTTTGCGTGGGCATGGGGTTGTGCCATAGGAGGGGGTTGAGGAGTAGGGGGTGATGGAGGAGTGGACCAGGGTGATGGAGGAGTAGCTGGAAGTTCCAGGAAGTTTTTTTCTCAGAATAAAAAGGAAGGTGCTGAATGTAGAAGTGACATTTGAAAATGGAGGTGTTTTCATTGTAATAAAGTGGGGCACACAAAGTCAGTGTGTTGGAGAATGCAGGGAAAATCTGTTGGAATTATTGGGGTACAGAAAAGCTCTGGAAGTAAAAGTATTGTGGGTCCTGAGGTTCAGGCACAGGAGAAACCGGTAGTTTGTCTACAGATGAAACAGAGAGAATCAGTGAAAGGTGAAGAAGTGAGAATGGGTTCACAGTTTACTCAAGAGAATCTGGGGAGCAGGTTGCAGAAATGTTTAAAGATTTTTTATGTGAAGGGAAAGTCTTTCCATGTGTACAGGGTGGAGTAGGTAAAGATGTTAACATTTTAAGAGACACAGGAGCTAGTCAATCCTTAATGTTATGGGATAGTGATATTTGTTGTTCAAAGGAAGTATTGCGGGAGAAGATAATAATAAGTGGGGTTCATGGAGATGCTAAATCTATTCCATTGTGGAAGATAAATCTAAAGAGCAAATAGAAGTCAGGTGAAGTTGGAGTGATGCAAAAATTGCCCATTGCAGGGGTTCAATTTATTCTGGGTAATAATATAGCTGGATCACAAATGTAGGTGATGCCTATGGTAGTTGAGCAGCCTGTAGAAGCATTTTCAACAGAGGTGCTACAGAAGGAACATTCTGGATTGTTTCCAGATTGTGTGATAATGAGATCACAGGCTCAGACAGAAACAAGGGAAACAAGAAGGGCAGGCAGTTCAAAGTCAAGGAGAAGGTGTCAAAATCCAATTAGCTGACACTGTGTTTGCTAACATTGTTCAGGAAGAAAGAATACAGGACAATTCAGCTGAAGGGTTTAACTCAAGGAGGTTAGTAGAGTGAAAAAGGATTTGCAATTAAAATAGTTATATCAGGCAGCTTACACTGAAACAGAAGCAAAATGTATTCCAGTATGTTATTAACTTAAGGGTGATACTTTAATGAGAAAATGGAGGGTGGATCATATCTCAGCAAATGAAAGCTGGAGTGAGGTGCATCAGATTGTCATCCCATTAGGGGATAGACATGAGATTCTGAAGATTGCTCATGAAATTCCAATGGAATTATGAAAACACAGGAAAAGATACAGACTATGTTTTTGGCCAGGATTGCATAGGGATGTAGTCAAATTCTGTAGAACATGTCATACATGTCAGGTAACAGGGAAACCACAAGCAGTGATTAAACTAGTGCCTTCAATCCCTATACCAGAATTTAAAGAACCTTTTACCAGGATCATGACTGATTGTGTAGGACCTCTCTCTAAGACAAAAAGTGGAAATCAGTACTTACTGATAATAATGGATGCATCTACCAGGTTTCCTGAAGCGATACCTTTAAGAAATATCACAACTAAGAAGATCTGGAGGAGTTAACTACATTTTCTTTTACAAGATATGGTTTACCTAAGGAAATACAATCAGGTCAGGGGTCAAATTTCATGTCACAGCTGTTTAAGCAAATAATGAGCAGTTTGGGGATAAAACAATTTAAATCATCAGCTTATCATCCGGAAAGATGGCATCAAACTATGATGAGAGCGTACTGTCAGGATTATCCACAGGATTGGGATACAGGAATTCCATTCTTTTTAATTACTATTAGAGACGCTCCTAATGCATTGAGTGGTTTTAGCCCTTTTGAACTAGTTTATGGTCATGAGGTAAGGGGACCACTGAAATTGATTCATGAGAAATTGGCGGGTCAAAATTCAGAAACTGGTCTCGCGGGATCATGCATCAAATTTTGGGGAAAGATTGAACAGGGCATGTGTGTTGGTTAGGGAACATTTAAAAATGTCACAACAAGTGATGAAAGTGAAGGAAGATAAGAAAGCTAAAACTCACAGTTTTGTTTCTGGAGAGAAAATACTAGTACTTAAAAAGTACTTTGACAAGGAAAAGGGACAAAATTTGTGATTGTGAGAAAGAGGTAGAAGTGCAGGATTCTGAAATTGATTTTCCTCTAATCAAATTGGATAGTGAGGGGCCACTTGAAAATTTAAGTGAAATATTGAGTTACCTTCCAAACAAATGTCAAAGTGATTTGGAAAAGCTACTGCCGGCACACAAACCTATTTGTGGGAATAAGTTGGGGAAGACAGATTTAGCTTTACATGATGTGCCTGTACAGGTTTCATGTTCAATAAGGCAAATTACAGATTAAATCTGGAAGAGTTATTGCAAGTACAGAAATAAATTGATTTTATGCTGCAAAATGATATAATTGGGTCTAGTTGCAGTAACTGGAGTTCACCTATTGTGCTGGTACCGAAAGCAGATGGGAGACAAAGACTGTGTGTGGACTATCAAAAGGTGAATGTGGTAACAAAAGCAGATTTCTATCCTATACCACAGTTGGAGGATTGTGTTGAGAAAGTGGGACAGTCAAAATTTATTACAAAGATTGACTGGCTAAAAGGATATTGACAGATACCACTGTCAGAGAGGACGGAGGAGATATCAGCTTTTGTGACACCAAGTGAACTATATCAGTTTAAAGTCATGCCATGTGGTATGAAGAATGCACCTGTGACATTTCAAAGCCTGGCAAAAAAGTAATTGTGGGTCTAAGCATTTGCGCTGTTTATATTGATGATCTGATAGCTTTCAGTCAGACACTGGAGGAGCATTTACAGCATCTGGAAGAATTATTTTCTTGACTACACGAAGCTAATTTGACTAAAGGTGCCAGTTACATATCTAGGCCTTACCAGTGGACAGGGTAAGATGGATCCAAGCGATGCAGAAGACAAGGCTCTCATGGATTTCCCAGTGCCTACAACAAAGCAAGAAGTCTCTCCTGGTCATCACCTACTTTCTCCTCGTTATCACCGTTATCTCTCTCTCCTCGTTATCACCATTATCTCTCTTCTCATTACCACCGTTATCTCTCTCCTCATTATCACCGTTATCTCTCTCCTCATTATCACCGTTATCTCCCTCCTCATTATCACCGTTATCTCTCTCCTCATTATCACCGTTATCTCTCTCCTCATTATCACCGTTATCTCACTCCTCATTATCACCTTTATCTCTCTCCTCATTATCACCGTTATCTCTCCTCATTATCACCGTTATCTCTCTCTCTCTCCTCATTATCACCGTTATCTCCCTCCTCATTATCACCGTTATCTCTCTCCTCATTATCACCGTTATCTCCCTCCTCATTATCACCGTTATCTCTCTCTCTCCTCATTATCACCGTTATCTCTCTCTCTCTCTTCATTATCACCGTTATCTCCCTCCTCATTATCACCGTTATCTCCATCCTCATTATCACTGTTTTCTCTCTCCTCATTATCACCGTTATCTCTCTCCTCATTATCACCGTTATCTCTCTCCTCATTATCACCGTTATCTCTCTCCACATTACCACCGTTATCTCTCTCCTCATTATCACCGTTATCTCCCTCCTCATTATCACCGTTATCTCTCTCCTCATTACCACCGTTGTCTCTCTCCTCATTATCACCGTTATCTCTCCTCATTATCACCGTTATCTCTCTCTCTCTCCTCATTATCACCGTTATCTCCCTCCTCATTATCACCGTTATCTCTCTCCTCATTATCACCGTTATCTCCCTCCTCATTATCACCGTTATCTCTCTCTCTCCTCATTATCACCGTTATCTCTCTCTCTCTTCATTATCACCGTTATCTCTCTCCTCATTATCACTGTTATCTCCCTCCTCATTATCACCGTTATCTCTATCCTCATTATCACCGTTATCTCTCTCCTCATTATCACCGTTATCTCCCTCCTCATTATCACCGTTATCTCTCTCCTCATTATGACCGTTATCTCTCTCCTCATTATCACCGTTATCTCTCTTTCTCCTCATTATCACCATTATCTCTCTCTCCTCATTATCACTGTTATCTCTCTCCTCATTATCACCGTTATCTTTCTTTCTCCTCATTATCACCATTATCTCTCTCTCCTCATTATCACCGTTATCTCTCTCCTCATTATCACCGTTATCTCTCTCTCTCCTCATTATCACCGTTATCTCTCTCCTCATTATCACTGTTATCTCCCTCCTCATTATCACCGTTATCTCTCTCCTCATTATCACCGTTATCTCCCTCCTCATTATCACCGTTATCTCTCTTTCTCCTCATTATCGCCGTTATCTCTATCTCCTCATTATCACTGTTTTCTCCCTCCTCATTATCACCGTTATCTCTCTCTCTCCTCATTAGCATCGTTATCTCTCTCCTTATTATCACCGTTATCTCCCTCCTCATTATCACTGTTATCTCCCTCCTCATTATCACCGTTATCTCTCTCCTCATTATCACCGTTATCTCTCTCTCCTCATTATCACTGTTATCTCTCTCCTCATTATCACCGTTATCTTTCTTTCTCCTCATTATCACCATTATCTCTCTCTCCTCATTATCACCGTTATCTCTCTCCTCATTATCACCGTTATCTCTCTCTCTCCTCATTATCACCGTTATCTCTCTCCTCATTATCACTGTTATCTCCCTCCTCATTATCACCGTTATCTCTCTCCTCATTATCACCGTTATCTCCCTCCTCATTATCACCGTTATCTCTCTTTCTCCTCATTATCGCCGTTATCTCTATCTCCTCATTATCACTGTTTTCTCCCTCCTCATTATCACCGTTATCTCTCTCTCTCCTCATTAGCATCGTTATCTCTCTCCTTATTATCACCGTTATCTCCCTCCTCATTATCACTGTTATCTCCCTCCTCATTATCACCGTTATCTCTCTCCTCATTATCACCGTTATCTCTCTCTCCTCATTATCACCGTTATCTCTCTCCTCATTATCACTGTTATCTCCCTCCTCATTATCACCGTTATCTCTATCCTCATTATTACCGTTTTCTCTCTCCTCATTATCACCGTTATCTCCCTCCTCATTATCACCGTTATCTCTCTCCTCATTATGACCGTTATCTCTCTCCTCATTATCACCGTTATCTCTCTTTCTCCTCATTATCACCATTATCTCTCTCTCCTCATTATGACCGTTATCTCTCTCCTCATTATCACCGTTATCTCTCTTTCTCCTCATTATCACCATTATCTCTCTCTCCTCATTATCACCGTTATCTCTCTCTCCTCATTATCACCGTTATCTCTCTCTCTCCTCATTATCACCATTATCTCTCTCTCTCCTCATTTTCACCGTTATCTCTCTCCTCATTATCACTGTTATCTCCCTCCTCATTATCACCGTTATCTCTCTCCTCATTATCACCGTTATCTCCCTCCTCATTATCACCGTTATCTCTCTCCTCATTATCACCGTTATCTCTCTTGCTCCTCATTATCGCCGTTATCTCTATCTCCTCATTATCACTGTTTTCTCCCTCCTCATTATCACCGTTATCTCTCTCTCTCCTCATTATCATCGTTATCTCTCTCCTCATTATCACCGTTATCTCCCTCCTCATTATCACCGTTATCTCTCTCCTCATTATCACCGTTATCTCTCTTTCTCCTCATTATCGCCGTTATCTCTATCTCCTCATTATCACTGTTTTCTCCCTCCTCATTATCACCGTTATCTCTCTCTCTCCTCATTATCATCGTTATCTCTCTCCTCATTATCACCGTTATCTCCCTCCTCATTATCACCGTTATCTCTCTCCTCATTATCACCGTTATCTCCCTCCTCATTATCACCGTTATCTCTCTCCTCATTATCACCGTTATCTCTGTCTCTCCTCATTATCACCGTTATCTCTCTCCTCATTATCACTGTTTTCTCTCTCCTCATTATCACCGTTATCTCTCTCTCTCCTCATTATCACCATTATCTCTCTCTCTCCTCATTATCACCGTTATCTCTCTCCTCATTATCACCGTTATCTCTCTCCTCATTATCACCGTTATCTCTCTCTCTCCTCATTATCACCGTTATCTCTCTCCTCATTATCACCGTTATCTCCCTCCTCATTATCACCGTTATCTCTCTCCTCATCACCGTTATCTCTCTCCTCATTATCACCGTTATCTCCCTCCTCATTATCACCGTTATCTCTCTCCTCATCACCGTTATCTCCCTCCTCATTATCACCGTTATCTCTCTCCTCGTTATCATTGCTATCTCTTTCTGCACTATTGCCATTATCTCTCATAATCATCAGCTATCTCTGCTGCTTGTCTTACAGAATCAACAACAATCTGTTCCTCCTCATGAGTTCTTGCTATTGAAGGGATTGAATATTTAAATTCTTCCAAAAGAATTACTTCCCTAAGAGCTGCATAGGTTGTCTCTATTTTAATGCCTGTTTTCACCAGTCAAAATTACTTTGTTTTACTCTTTCAAACTCAATTTAAGTTTGCCCAGGCTGTTTGCTCATATTCCTAAATTTCTGCCTGTATGTTTCAGGAACCAACTCATATGCACTCAAAATAGCTTTTATCACCACATCATAATTCACCAACATTTCTTCTGAAAGTGAAGTACATACATCAAACCCCCTACCTAATAAATTATATCTGTTTCCTTAAACTTTGAAAGGGCTTGTAAAAATTTCAACTGGGTTCCACCCTGGAGTGAAATCCTTCCTCCCCCAACTGACGTCTCTATTCTAACTGCCAACGTTTGCAGTTGGAATTCTCTCTCTTTTTCTCTTTCTATTTCTTCCTTCTCTACCTTCACAATTTCTAATTCCCTCTTGAAAGTCATTTCTCTGCCCTTTGCTTCAAATTCAAGCTTTTTTTAGTTCCTTTGCTTGTTCAAACTCTAGCGTCATCGTTTGTAACTGAAGCCTCACCACCTTGTTAGGGGGAAATTAAAAATGCTAGAAGAGAACACAGTAAGAATTTACTGAAAAACCCTTAAAATCTCCAGGCAGACATGGCTGCGAAATATATTAAGAGTTGAAGATTACCAGATGAACATTGCACAGCCTCGAGAGTCAGACTGGAGACAAAGGGTATGACATAACTGAGGTTAAGTGTACTCCTCTCTCAGATAGGGAAGAGGCAGGTGGTTTTAACTTAGATATGGGAAGACCAACAAGGGCCAAAGAGGGAGCTTCAATGAAACACAAACAGCCTTGAGCTGTGAGAACCGAGGTCTTTGCGTACGTGTTTTAACTTTGATTGGATAATATAATTATGTATACATCCTTTAGAATAATTGGTTAGCAAAATCACATGTTTATGTACTCAATAGGATAGAGTTAGCATGGGACCGGTGTGTCGGTTACCGATTGAATGTATTCAAAAAAATATGATGTGAAAAAATACAAAAGTAATGAAACGTAATCAATCTGGGAGCTGGGTCTTCATTCTTAGGAATGATTGTGGCTCCCTTGCATATGCTTGAATAAAACCAGTTAAAAGGAAGCCTGAGTCTCTGTGGTCGTTGTGAGATTGGAGAGTGTAACCATCTTCAACCTCCAGCTGTGACTCACCAGTGTCAGGTTTCACTTCCAACTGTGGGTGCTGTGCTATAGTTTTAACTATATCTGATTTCCTATCCCCCTCAGGTAAACCCAGTTGTAACATATCTGCCAATTCTGTTAACTTACTTTTAGTTATTCTCTCCAACCCAATCAGAGTTATCTCTTAAACTTCTAGGCAAGTCTTAGCAATTGCCAAAGCCATCTTTCAGTCTCACCACTTCTAAAATATCTCACCAACTCCTGAATTCAAAGTGTCTCTCGCACTCGTAAGCTTAAGATTCACCAACTCTGAACCAATTGAGGAATTAGAAATATAATTTATCCTGGACGAGCCCCCAGTTGTTATGACCGATGCAGTTGGTAAAGCTGAGCTATTTAAAAATCCCAGAGGGAAATTTTAAACAACTGTCATAACCTATAATTTTAAGTGTTATGCTTGAGATATGACTCTAAATTCAGGAATCAGACCATCAGTTCTTGAGGTTTTACATGAAACTAAATAAAACATTTTATTAATTTACACAGGTGAAAATATATATACGCATGGCTTCAAATCACTATTATCATAACTTTTAACAAATTCCCAAACTAATCTCCATTAAGGGAACAGCAGCCCATAGACTTAACCAGACACCAGAGTCTAGAACCAGGGGACACAGTCTCAGAATAAGGGACAGGCCATTTAACACTGAGATGAGGAGGAATCTCTTCATTCAGAGGGTGGTGAATCTTTGGAATTCTCTATCCCAAAGGGCTGTGGAAGTTCAATTGTTGAGTATGTTAAAAACAGCCGTTGATAGACCCTCTGGGTCAAACTCCCAAGATGGTTCCTCAACATCACCACACTCTGCACCCCCCACCCTGCGCCCCCACACTCCGTGCTCCCATACAAACATAGTCATAGAGGTCTACAGCACAGAAAAAGGCCCTTCAGCCCATCGAGTCTGCGCCAGTCAAACAAGTACCTAACTATTCTAATCCCATTTTCCAGCACTAGGCCCATAGCCTTGTATGCCATGGCATCGCAAGTGCACATCCAAATATTTCTTAAATGTTATGAGGGTTTCTGCCTCTACCACTCTTTCAGGCAGTGAGTTCCAGATTCCCACCACCTTCTGGGTGAAAAGATTCTTCCTCACATCCCCTCTAAACCTCCTGCCCCTTACCTTAAATCTATGCCCCCTGGTTATTGATCCCTCCATCAAGGGGAAAAGTTCCTTCCTGTCTATCCTATCTATGCCCCTCATAATTTTATACACCTCAATCATGTTCCCCCCTCAGTCTCCTCTGCTCCAGGGAAAATAACCCCAGTCTATCCAATCTCTCCTCATAACTAAAACTCACCAGCCCAGGCAACATCCTGGTAAATCCTCCTCTGCACTCTCTCTAGTGCAATCACATCCTTCCTATAATGCGGATTCCAGAACTGCACACAATACTCTAGCTGTGGCCTAAACAGCGTTTTATACAGTTTCAGCATAGCCTCCCTGCTCTTATATTCTATGCCTTGGTTAATAAAGGTGAGTATCCCAAATGCCTTCTTAACCACTTTAACTGCCTGTCCTGCTATCTTAAGGAACCGGTGGACATGCACACCAAAGTCCCTCTGATCCTTGGTACTTCCCAGGGTCCTACCATTCATCGTGTATTCCCGTGCCTTGTTTGTCCTGCCCAAGTGCATCACCTCACACTTACCTGGATTAAATTCCATTTGCCACTGACCAGCCCGTCTATATCCTCCTGTAATCTAAGGCTATCCTCCTCACTATTTACCACCCCACCAATTTTTATGTCATCCGTGAACTTACTGATCAACCCTCCTACATTCAAGTCTAAATCATTTATATATACCACAAACAGCAAGGGACCCAACACCGATCCCTGTGGAACCCCACTGGACACAGGCATCCAGTCACAAAAACACCCCTCGACCATCACCCTCTGCTTCCTGCCACTCAGCCAATTCTGGATACAATTTGCCAAATTGCCTTGGATCCCATGGACTCTTACCTTCATTATCAGTCTCCCATGTGGGACCTTATCAAAATCCTTGCTGAAGTCCAAGTAGACTACGTCAAATGCATTGCCCTCATCTACACACCTGGTCACCTCTCGAAAAATTCAATCAAATTGGTCAGTCATGACCTCCCCTTAACAAAACCATGCTGACTGTCCTTGATTACTCCCTGCCTCTCTAAGTGTAGATTAATTCTGTTGGTCAGAATTGCTTCCAATAGTTTCCCCACCACTGAGGTTAGACCGACTGGCCTGTAGTTCCCTGGTTTATCCCTTCCTCACTTCTTGAATAACAGTACCACATTGGCTGTCCTCCAGTTCTCTGGCACCTCTCCTGTGGCCAGAGAGGTATTGAAAATTATTGCCAGCGCCCCTGCTATCTCCTCCCTTTCCTCACTCAACAGCCTGGGATACATTTCATCTGGGCCTGGAGATTTATCTACTTTTAAGCCTACCAGACCACTTAGAACCTCCTCCCTTTCTATGCTAATTTCTTTAATGATATCACAGTCCTTCTGCCTGATTTACATACTCACGTCGTCCCTCTCACATGCGAACACCGACACAAAGTATTCATTTAGAACCCTACCTACCTCTTCCGGCTCCACACACAAATTACCCTATGGTCCTTAATGGGCCCTTTCTCTAGTTATCCTCTTACTCTTAAAGTACTTGTAAAATAACTTTGGATTTTCCTTTATTTTACCTGCCAATGTTTCTTCATGCCCCCTTTTTGCTCTCCTAATTTCCTTTTTAAGTTCCCCCCCTACACATTCTATACTCTTCTAGGGCTTCCGCTGTTTTGAGCCCTCTGTATCGGCCATAAGCCTCCCTTTTTCTCTTTATCCAATCCTGTATGTCCCTCGACATCCAGGGTTCCCTGGATTTGTTGGTCCCACCTTTTGTCTTTACTGGAATATGTTGGCCCTGTATTTCCCTATTTCCTTCTTGAATGAGTCCCACTGCTCTGACACAGATTTACCTAAAAGTAGCTGCTCCCAGTCCACTCTGGCCAAATCATATCTGATCTTATTAAAATCAGCCTTCGCCCAATTTAGAACTCTGATTTCTGTCCCATCCTTGTCCTTTTCCATAACAACCTTGAATCTAACGGAGTTATGATCACTATCTGCAAAATTCTCCCCCACTGATACCTCTACCACTTGCCCGGCTTTATTCCCTAAAATTAAGTCCAGGACCGCCCCCTCTCTTGTAGAACCTTCTACGTAGTGGCTTAAAAAACTCTCCTGGATGCATTTTAAGAATTCCGCTCCTTCTAAACTATCACATTATGACTAACCCAGTTAATGTTGGGGAAGTAGAAATCCCCCACTATTACTACCCTATTATTTTTACACTTCTCTGAAATTTGCCTACGTATCTGCTCTTCTATTTCTCTCTGAATGTTTGGGAGCCTTTAGTACATTCCCAGCAGAAAAACTTTTTGTTTTTCAGTTCTATCCAAATGGCTTCATTTGAGGAGCCTTCTAAGATGTCTTCCCTCCTTGCTGCTGTAATTGATTCCTTGATCAATATTGCGATACCCCCTCCTCTTCTACCTCCTTCCCTGTCTCGCCTGAAGACCCTATATCCTGGACTATTGAGCTGCCAGTCCTGCTCCTCTCTCAACCATGTCTCTGTGATAGCAATGACATCATACTGCCATGTGTTAATTTGTGCCCTCAACTCATCTGCCTTATTCGTCAGACTCCTTGCATTAAAGTAAATACCATCCAAACTTGCCAAACTCCCTTGTGCCTTAACTGGCCTATAATTTCTATGCCTTCCAGACTCACTTGCTCTCTCTTCTAATTTTGGCTGTGCATCTCCCCCAACTGAACCTCCTCTCAGGATCCCATCCCCCTGCCAAATTAGTTTAAATCCTCCCCAATAGCACTAGCAAATCTCCCTGCAAGGATGTTGGTCCCATTCTGGTTCAGGTGCAACCCGTCCACCTTGAACAGGTCCCACCGCCCCCAGAAACGGTCCCAATGTCCCAGAAGTCTAAAGCCCTCTCTCCTGCACCATCTCTCCGGCCACGCATTGAAACTCTCAGTCTCGCGTATGCACCTCAGTGCCTCCAGCTGTCACTCAAACTCCAAAACTCAGAGTTCAGGTAGCTGCAGCCGGTCGTTCAGAACGTAAGGAGAGTCTAGGACTTGCCACATGTTGCAGGTGATAAATAACACAGAACTCAGCTGCCCTGCCATGCCTCTAGTTGAAAAAAACACACTTACTTTAAGTTAAATACAGTAAAAAAGTTAAATTATTTATGCACTTTAAATAAAAACTAGAACCCTTTCCTTTCCTTTCCTTAGCTTAATCTACTTTAAACTGGAGAAAAACGCTTACCCACAACTGACCAATCAGCTATCACCTTTGTGCTGAGGTCACTTTTTGAAGTGACTGCTTCACTGTGATACTGACTGCACGACACTCTTCCCAGACTGCTTCACCGCGAAGCTGACTGCAGGACATTCTTCCCAGACTGCTTAACTGTGATGCTGACTGCAGGACACTCTTCCCAGACTGCTTCACCACAATGCTGACTGCAGGACACTCTTCCCAGACTGCTTCACCGCGATGCTGATTGCAGGACACTCTTCCCAGACTGCTTCACCACGATGCTGACTGCAGGACACTCTTCCCAGACTGCTTCACCGTGATGCTGACTGCAGGACACTCTTCCCAGACTGATTCACCGTGATGCTGACTGCAGGACGCTCTTCCCAGACTGCTTCACTGTGATGCTGACTGCAGGACACTCTTCCCAGACTGCTTCACCGTGATGCTGAGTGAAGGACACTCTTCTCAGACTGCTTCACCGCGATGCTGACTGCAGGACACTCTTCCCAGACTGCTTCACCGCGATGCTGACTGCAGGACACTCTTCCCAGACTGCTTCACCACGATGCTGACTGCAGGACACTCTTCCCAGACTGCTTCACCGTGATGCTGACTGCAGGACACTCTTCCCAGACTGCTTCACCGTGATGCTGACTGCAGGACACTCTTCCCAGACTGCTTCACCGTGATGCTGACTGCAGGACACTCTTCCCAGACTGCTTCACCGTGATGCTGACTGCAGGAGACTCTTCCCAGACTGCTTCACCGTGATGCTGACTGCAGGACACTCTTCCCAGATTGCTTCACCGTGATGCTGACTGCAGGACACTCTTCCCAGACTGCTTCACCGTGATGCTGACTGCAGGACACTCTTCCTAGACTGCTTCACCGCGATGTTGACTACAGGACACTCTTCCCAGACTGCTTCACCGTGATGCTGACTACAGGACACTCTTCCCAGACTGCTGCACCGTGATGCTGACTGCAGGACACTCTTCCCAGACTGCTTCACCGTGATGCTGACTGCAGGACACTCTTCCCAGATTGCTTCACCACGATGCTGACTGCAGGACACTCTTCCCAGACTGCTTCACCACAATGCTGAGTGCAGGACACTCTTCCCAGACTGCTACACCATGATGCTGACTGCAGGACACTCTTCCCAGACTGCTACACCGTGATGCTGACTGCAGGACACTCTTCCCAGACTGCTTCACCACGATGCTGGCTGCAGGACACTCTTCCCAGACTTCTTCACCGTGATGCTGACTGCAGGACACTCTTCCCAGACTGCTTCACCGTTATGCTGACTGCAGGACACTCTTCCCAGACTGCTTCACCGTGATGCTGACTGCAGGACACTCTTCCCAGACTAATTCACCGTGATGCTGACTGCAGGACACTCTTCCCAGACTGCTTCACCGTGATGCTGACTGCAGGACACTCTTCCCAGACTGCTTCACCGTGATGCTGACTGCAGGACACTCTTCCCAGACTGCTTCACCACAATGCTGACTGCAGGACACTGTTCCCAGACTGCTTCACCACAATGCTGACTGCAGGACACTCTTCCCAGACTGCTTCACCACAATGCTGACTGCAGGACACTCTTCCCAGACTGCGTCATCGTGATGCTGACTGCAGGACACTCTTCCCAGACTGCTTCACCGTGATGCTGACTGCAGGACACTCTTCCCAGATTGCTTCACCACGATGCTGACTGCAGGACACTCTTCCCAGACTGCTTCACCACAATGCTGAGTGCAGGACACTCTTCCCAGACTGCTACACCATGATGCTGACTGCAGGACACTCTTCCCAGACTGCTACACCGTGATGCTGACTGCAGGACACTCTTCCCAGACTGCTTCACCACGATGCTGGCTGCAGGACACTCTTCCCAGACTTCTTCACCGTGATGCTGACTGCAGGATACTCTTCCCAGACTGCTTCACCGTTATGCTGACTGCAGGACACTCTTCCCAGACTGCTTCACCACAATGCTGACTGCAGCACACTCTTCCCAGACTGCTTCACCGTGATGCTGATTGCAGGACACTCTTCCCAGACTGCTTCACTGCGATGATGACTGCAGGGCACTCTTCCCAGACTGCTACACTGTGATGCTGACTGCAGGGCACTCTTCCCAGACTGCTTCACCACAATGCTGACTGCAGGACACTCTTCCCAGACTGCTTCACCGTGATGCTGACTGCAGGACGCTCTTCCCAGACTGCTTCACCGTGATGCTGACTGCAGGATACTCTTCCCAGACTGCTTCACCACGATGCTGACTGCAGGACACTCTTCCCAGACTGCTACACTGCGATGCTGACTGCAGGACACTCTTCCCAGACTGCTACACTGTGATGCTGACTGCAGGACACTCTTCCCAGACTGCTTCACCGCGATGCTGACTGCAGGACACTGTTCCCAGACTGCTTCACCATGATGCTGACTGTGGGACACTCTTCCCAGACTGCTTCACCGTGATGCTGACTGCAGGACACTCTTCCCAGACTGCTTCACCATGATGCTGACTGCAGGACACTCTTCCCAGACTGCTACACTGTGATGCTGACTGCAGGACACTCTTCCCAGACTGCTACACTGTGATGCTGACTGCAGGACACTCTTCCCAGACTGCTTCACCGCGATGCTGACTGCAGGACACTCTTCCCAGACTGCTTCACCATGATGCTGACTGTGGGACACTCTTCCCAGACTGCTTCACCGTGATGCTGACTGCAGGACACTCTTCCCAGACTGCTTCACCATGATGCTGACTGCAGGACACTCTTCCCAAACTGATTCACCGTGATGCTGACTGCAGGACGCTCTTCCCAGACTGCTTCACTGTGATGCTGACTGCAGGACACTCTTCCCAGACTGCTTCACCGTGATGCTGAGTGAAGGACACTCTTCTCAGACTGCTTCACCGCGATGCTGACTGCAGGACACTCTTCCCAGACTGCTTCACCGCGATGCTGACTGCAGGACACTCTTCCCAGACTGCTTCACCACGATGCTGACTGCAGGACACTCTTCCCAGACTGCTTCACCGTGATGCTGACTGCAGGACACTCTTCCCAGACTGCTTCACCATGATGCTGACTGCAGGACACTCTTCCCAGACTGCTTCACCGTGATGCTGACTGCAGGACACTCTTCCCAGACTGCTTCACCGTGATGCTGACTGCAGGACACTCTTCCCAGACTGCTTCACCGTGATGCTGACTGCAGGACACTCTTCCCAGACTGCTTCACCGTGATGCTGACTACAGGACACTCTTCCCAGACTGCTTCACCGTGATGCTGACTGCAGGACACTCTTCCTAGACTGCTTCACCGCGATGTTGACTACAGGACACTCTTCCCAGACTGCTTCACCGTGATGCTGACTACAGGACACTCTTCCCAGACTGCTTCACCGTGATGCTGACTGCAGGACACTCTTCCCAGACTGCTTCACCGTGATGCTGACTGCAGGACACTCTTCCCAGACTGCTTCACTGCGATGCTGACTGCAGGGCACTCTTCCCAGACTGCTTCACCACAATGCTGACTGCAGGACATTCTTCCCAGACTGCTTCACCGTGATGCTGACTGCAGGACACTCTTCCCAGACTGCTACACCGCGATGCTGACTGCAGGACACTCTTCCCAGACTGCTTCACCGTGATGCTGACTGCAGGACACTCTTCCCAGATTGCTTCACCACGATGCTGACTGCAGGACACTCTTCCCAGACTGCTTCACCACAATGCTGAGTGCAGGACACTCTTCCCAGACTGCTACACCATGATGCTGACTGCAGGACACTCTTCCCAGACTGCTACACCGTGATGCTGACTGCAGGACACTCTTCCCAGACTGCTTCACCACGATGCTGGCTGCAGGACACTCTTCCCAGACTTCTTCACCGTGATGCTGACTGCAGGACACTCTTCCCAGACTGCTTCACCGTTATGCTGACTGCAGGACACTCTTCCCAGACTGCTTCACCACAATGCTGACTGCAGGACACTCTTCCCAGACTGCTTCACCGTGATGCTGATTGCAGGACACTCTTCCCAGACTGCTTCACTGCGATGATGACTGCAGGGCACTCTTCCCAGACTGCTACACTGTGATGCTGACTGCAGGGCACTCTTCCCAGACTGCTTCACCACAATGCTGACTGCAGGACACTGTTCCCAGACTGCTTCACCATGATGCTGACTGTGGGACACTCTTCCCAGACTGCTTCACCGTGATGCTGACTGCAGGACACTCTTCCCAGACTGCTTCACCGTGATGCTGACTGCAGGACACTCTTCCCAGACTGCTACACTGTGATGCTGACTGCAGGACACTCTTCCCAGACTGCTACACTGTGATGCTGACTACAGGACACTCTTCCCAGACTGCTTCACCGTGATGCTGACTGCAGGACACTCTTCCCAGACTGCTACACTGTGATGCTGACTGCAGGACACTCTTCCCAGACTGCTACACTGTGATGCTGACTGCAGGACACTCTTCCCAGACTGCTTCACCGCGATGCTGACTGCAGGACACTCTTCCCAGACTGCTTCACCGTGATGCTGACTGCAGGACACTCTTCCCAGACTGCTTCACCATGATGCTGACTGTGGGACACTCTTCCCAGACTGCTTCACCGTGATGCTGACTGCAGGACACTCTTCCCAGACTGCTTCACCATGATGCTGACTGTGGGACACTCTTCCCAGACTGCTACACTGTGATGCTGACTGCAGGACACTCTTCCCAGACTGCTTCACCGCGATGCTGACTGCAGGACACTCTTCCCAGATTGCTTCACCACGATGCTGACTGCAGGACACTCTTCCCAGACTGCTTCACTGCGATGCTGACTGCAGGACACTCTTCCCAGACTGCTTCACCGCGATGCTGACTGCAGGACGCTCTTCCCAGACTAATTCACCGTGCTGCTGACTGCAGGACACTCTTCCCAGACTGCTTCACCGTGATGCTGACTGCAGGACGCTCTTCCCAGACTGCTTCACTGCGATGCTGACTGCAGGACACTCTTCCCAGACTGCTTCACCATGATGCTGACTGCAGGACACTCTTCCCAGACTGCTACACCGCGATGCTGACTGCAGGACACTCTTCCCAGACTGCTTCACCGTGATGCTGACTGCAGGACACTCAAAAAACTCCAAGTTAGTTAAGCACAATTTCTCCTTTAGAAATGCATACTGGATCTTCCTTATCAACCCATATTTTTCCCGGTGACTACTAATTCTATCCCGAATAATTGTTTCTAGAATCTTGCCCACCACTGAAGTTAAACTGACTGGCCTGTAATTGCTGGGTTTATCCTTACAACCTTTTTTTGAACAAGGGTGTAATGTTTACAATTCTCTAGCCCTCTGGCACCTCCCTTGAGTCTAGGGAAGACAGGAAGACCTGTATCATGGTGCCATGGTCATGCAACGATCAGTGAGGAATCCAGCCTGGAGCCTCCCATCGATGGTGAAACTGTGCAGGATTGTTTGCAGCGTCTGAAGCTCGAACCTCTGTGCTGTGCTTTGCCTGACACCCCAGCCTCTGTGTGGCTGCTTTAGCGAGGTGCAGGGTGCCTCTTGAGCTCTGAAGCCTCCTGCTCATTACCTGGGGAGGGTGAGGAGGTGTGGATGTCCTCTGCTGGTCCACAACCTCTCGTAGATCATCTTCCCCGGAAAGGACAGAGGAGCATTGATGAGTGCACTCCCTACCTGCAGCCCCATTGCAGCCTGGCCAACCCCAGCTGAGGAACACCTCGCAGGGCACATCCGAGTCGTGGCCCTCGAGCCACAAGACTCTCAGTCCCAGCAGCCGGGACTCAGCCCCTTGGCCAGCTCCGGCGTCAGCGACAGTCGGCACTCAGACTCTAACACCCCTGATCTCCACGGGGAGACAGCCAGACCGTAACACCTCACTACACTGATCCATGCCAGCAGGGTACTCACCCTTCCCGGGCACAGGAGGTTATTGAAGCGCTCCTGGCATTGTGCCCAGGTACACGGCACCACATCGTGGCTGCTGCCCAGCACCGCCACCTCCTCCCATCACCACCCGCTGAGGTGCGGTGACCTCCTCCTCCCCCCCACCCCCCCACCCACCTCTGGGGACCAGCGTGTCCCCCTTGGCAGCCAGCACCCCCAGGAGGGCAGTGAGGCTCTCTTCAGGAAACCAGGGGGCCGGGTGCCCAGCACCCTCGCTCTCCCGCCCGCTCTCCACACCCTCACCTGCAGCCATGTCGATGTGGGCGGCCTCCCTCGGGCTGCCTGAGGCACTTCCGAACCGGCGGCTTGGTCACCATTGCACCCAGCGGCCAGCAAACCATCCTCCACCCACCGAGCCCCCCCCCACTCCGTCCCCACCCCTGTCCCCACCCCCCCACTCCGTCCCCACCCCCCACTCCGTCCCCACCCCTGTCCCCACCCCCCCACTCCGTCCCCACCCCCCCACTCTGTCCCCACCCCCCCACTCTGTCCCCACCCCCACTCTGTCCCCACCCCCCACTCTGTCCCCACCCCCCCACTCTGTCCCCACCCCCCACTCTGTCCCCACCCCCCCACTCTGTCCCCACCCCCCCACTCTGTCCCCCCCACTCCGTCCCCACACCCCCACTCTGTCCCCACCCCCACTCTGTCCCCACCCCCACTCTGTCCCCACCCCCACTCTGTCCCCACCCCCACTCTGTCCCCACCCCCCCACTCCGTCCCCACCCCCCCACTCCGTCCCCACCCCTGTCCCCACCCCCCCACTCTGTCCCCACCCCCCCACTCTGTTCCCCACCCCCCCACCCTGTCCCCACCCCCCCACCCTGTCCCCACCCCCCCACTCTGTCCCCACCCCCCCACTCTGTTCCCCCCCCCCCCACTCTGTCCCCACCCCCCACTCCGTCCCCACCCCCCCACTCCGTCCCCACCCCTGTCCCCACCCCCCCACTCTGTTCCCCACCCCCCCACCCTGTCCCCACCCCCCCACTCTGTCCCCACCCCCCCACTCTGTTCCCCCCCCCCCCACTCTGTCCCCACCCCCCACTCCGTCCCCACCCCCCCACTCTGTTCCCCCCCCCCCCACTCTGTCCCCACCCCCCCCACTCTGTCCCCCCCCCCCCACTCTGTCCCCACCCCCCCCACTCTGTCCCCACCCCTGTCCCCACCCCCCCCACTCTGTCCCCACCCCTGTCCCCACCCCCCCACTCTGTCCCCCCCACTCCGTCCCCACCCCCCACTCCGTCCCCACCCCCCCACTCCGTCCCCACCCCTGCACCCACCCCCCCACTCTGTCCCCACCCCCCCACTCTGTTCCCCCCCCCCCCACTCTGTCCCCACCCCCCCACTCTGTCCCCACCCCCCCACTCTGTCCCCACCCCTGCACCCACCCCCCCACTCTGTCCCCACCCCCCCACTCTGTCCCCCCCACTCCGTCCCCACCCCCCACTCCGTCCCCACCCCCCCACTCCGTCCCCACCCCCCCACTCTGTCCCCACCCCCCACTCTGTCCCCACCCCCCCACTCCGTCCCCACCCCCCCACTCTGTCCCCACCCCCCACTCTGTCCCCACCCCCCCACTCCGTCCCCACCCCTGCACCCACCCCCCCACTCCGTCCCCACCCCCCCACTCCGTCCCCACCCCTGCACCCACCCCCCCACTCTGTCCCCACCCCCCCACTCTGTTCCCCCCCCCCCCACTCTGTCCCCACCCCCACTCTGTCCCCCCCACTCTGTCCCCACCCCCCCACTCCGTCCCCACCCCTGCACCCACCCCCCCACTCTGCACCCACCCCCCCACTCTGTCCCCACCCCCCCCACTCTGTCCCCACCCCCCCACTCTGTCCCCACCCCCCCACTCTGTCCCCACCCCCCCACTCTGTCCCCACCCCCCACTCTGTCCCCACCCCCCCACTCTGTCCCCACCCCCCCACTCTGTCCCCACCCCCCACTCTGTCCCCACCCCCCCACTCTGTCCCCACCCCCACTCTGTCCCCACCCCCACTCTGTCCCCACCCCCCCACTCTGTCCCCCACCCCCCCACTCCGTCCCCACCCCCCCACTCTGTCCCCCCCCCCCCGTCCCCACCCCCCCACTCTGTCCCCACCCCCACTCTGCACCCACCCCCCCACTCCGTCCCCACCCCCCCACTCTGTCCCCACCCCCCACTCTGTCCCCACCCCCACTCCGTCCCCACCCCCCCACTCTGTCCCCACCCCCCCACTCCGTCCCCACCCCCCACTCTGTCCCCACCCCCCCACTCTGTCCCCACCCCCCCACTCTGTCCCCACCCCCCCACTCCGTCCCCACCCCTGTCCCCACCCCCCCACTCTGTCCCCACCCCCCCACTCTGTCCCCACCCCTGTCCCCACCCCCCCACTCCGTCCCCACCCCCCCACTCTGTCCCCACCCCCCACTCCGTCCCCACCCCCCCACTCTGTCCCCACCCCCCCACTCTGTCCCACCCCCCCCACTCCGTCCCCACCCCCCCACTCTGTCCCCACCCCTGTCCCCACCCCCCCACTCCGTCCCCACCCCCCCACTCTGTCCCCACCCCCCACTCTGTCCCCACCCCCACTCTGCACCCACCCCCCCACTCCGTCCCCACCCCCCCACTCTGTCCCCACCCCCCCACTCTGTCCCCACCCCCCCACTCTGCCCCCCCCCACTCTGCACCCCCCCCTGTCCCCACCCCCCCACTCTGCACCCCCACTCTGTCCCCACCCCCCCACTCTGTCCCCACCCCCCCACTCTGTCCCCACCCCCCACTCTGTCCCCACCCCCCCCCCATTCAGCGCCCCCCCCACCCTGTGTCCCCCGCACTCTGCTCGTTGCAGTAATAATGCGATATGATAAAAGCAAAACACTGCAGATGCTGGAAATCTGAAGTAAAAACAGTGACCAGGATTTTCCCGTCGGCGATTTGGGGGCGGGGCCCGCTCGCCGAGGGGAAACCGACGCGGGGATGACGTTGGGAAGAATCCCCGACGTCATCCTGGTCCCTTTCAATATTGAAGAAGGAGGGCGGACAGCGAAACCAGCCGTCCGCCCGCCGACCTGTCACTGGCCAACTGAGGCCATTGACAGGCTAATTGAGATAATTAAAGACCTGCCCGTCCAAGCTTAAGGCTGGTGGGCAGGCCAGGAGCCCCAGCGGGCTCCTGATAATGCAGGAAACCTCATCCACTGGCCGGATGAGGATTCATATCCGCTTTTGTATAAAAATAATAAAGATGATGCGGTCTTAATTAACATGTCCCATCTGGCGTGACATTGTCAGATGAGGGGGACGGGTTAGTAATTATTTCATGTTTCTATTTTCAATGTTTTTTACACTGTCGGTAATCTCCCTGAGACAGGACTCTGCTCTTTGACAGCAGGGGTTCCCTCCCACCCCCCACACACCACCCCACCCCCCCCCCCGCATAGCGCTTCCCACCGGGGATGCTGCTGGACAGGCCTTAACTGGCCAACCCACTGAAAATGGCAGCGGGCCCCGTTTCGGTCGGGGGGGTAGGTGGGGGGGTCGGGGGGGGGGAGGTGGTGGCGGTCAGCTGTCCCACCAAGGGCAAGATTCTGCCTAAAGTGTTGGAAAAACTCAGCAGGTCTAACTGCACCGGCAGAGAGAATAACAGAGTTAATGTTTCACATCTGTATGCAACCAGCTGCAACTAAACCTTCTGAACAAGAGCCGTACAGACTCAAAACATTAACTCTCTTTCTTCCTCCACAGTTGCTGTCAGGCCTGCTAAGTTTTTCCAGCGTTTTCTGTTCTTATTGCAGTAATAATGCACCCTGTCAGCTGAGTTAGTAATGCACCTTGCCAGTTTAAATAATAACTCGCCCTGTCAGTCGCAGTAATAATGCTCTCTGTCAGTTAGTAATAAGAATGCACCATGTCAGTTGCTGTAATAATGCACCATGCCTATTGCAGTCATAATGTGTTCGGTCTGTTGCAGTAATAATGTACTGTATCAGCTGCAGTAATAATGCACTGTGTCATTTGTGCTAATAATGCACCTAGCCAGTTGAAGTAATAATTTGCCCCATCAGTCATAATAATAATGCATCCTGTTGGTGGTAGTAAGAATGCATTTTGTCAGTTGCTGTACCAATGCACTCTGTCAGTTGCAGTAATAATGCACCAAATTGGTTGCAGTAATAATGCATTGTTTTGGCTGCAGTAATCATACACTCTGTCAGTTGCCATAATAATGCACACTGTCAGTTTGAGTAATAATGAATTGCAGTAATAATGCACCACATCGGCTGAAGTAATAATGCACTGTTTCAGTTGCAGCAACAATGCACCCTGTTGGTTGTAGTAATAATGCACTGTGTAAGTTGCAGTAACAATGTGCCCTGTCGGTTGCAGTAATAATGCATTGTTTCAGTTGCAGTAACAATGCACTTGTCAGTTGTAGTAATAATGCACCATGCCAGTTGCAACAATAATGCACCCTGTTAGTTGCAGCAATAATGCACTGTTTTGATATCAGTAATAATGCACTGCATCAGTTGCAGTAATAATGCACTGTATCAGTTGCAGTAATAATGCAGCATGTCAGTTGCAGTAATAATGCAGCATGTCAGTTGCAGTAATAATGCACCGTATCAGTTGCAGTAATAATGCAGCATGTCAGTTGCAGTAATAATGCAGCATGTCAGTTGCAGTAATAATGCACCGTATCAGTTGCAGTAATAATGCAGCATGTCAGTTGCAGTAATAATGCACCGTATCAGTTGCAGTAATAATGCAGCATGTCAGTTGCAGTAATAATGCACCGTATCAGTTGCAGTAATAATGCACCATATAGGTTGTAAATGAGAGTTTAATGTGCAATCAGGGAACCATCACCGGGCAAATTAATTTTTGGCCAGACATGTTGATCCATATGGAATCTTTCTGTGCAGTGTCCCTATATTGTCGGACTCGAGAGCAGCAGCTGGAGTCCCCACACACCCGAACCTGAACAGATCAGCCGTTCGCTCCATCGCACAACCATGAACATCTCTGACTCCATTATCTTGACAGCTTTTAATTGTGGAGTTTCCCTTGGAGCTGTCTCCTGCAGTGATAACTCTTGGTGACTGGAAATGACAGATTAATGGGGCAATGTCCTTTATCAGGAGAGGAGTGAGACATTATATCCCACTGACAATTTACTGCATGAATTATCTCCCTATCACTTTACTGTGAGTGAATGAGCCGACAGTTCCTGTTTCACTGGCCTGTCTGCACTGAGGCCAAGGGCAGACTAATTAATCGGAAAATCTCCAGGTTCCAACACGCTTTATAACACGTTCACCAACACACTTAGAGCACCGGCTGCACACCTGGATACTGAGACCCATGTGAGTGCGCCTGGAGGGACAGCCCAGAGTCTCACCCCAGTTTGTGAACCCCCCCTTATCTCTGTAAAATGCTGGCCAAGCCAGTGAAGCCCACGACCCTTGAATTAATTTTAAAAACAAAATTCCTGCAGCCCCACAACCCTCCGAAATCTCTTGCGCTCCGCTAATTCTGGCCTCGCGCGCATCCCCGATTATAATCGCTCCACCCTGGGCGGCCGGGCCTTCAGCTGCCTGGTCCCTAAGCTCGGGAATCCCCTCCCTAAACATCTCCGTCTGCCTCTCCCCCTTTAAGACGCTCATTAAAACGGAACTCATTGACCAAGCTTTGAGTTAATGTCTCCTTACCTGTCGTATGGGCCTGAGAATTTCCCTTGGTGGGTCTGAGCTTGTCCATGGAATGTAGAATTCTGCCCATGGTGTTTGACAATGCCCCTGTGCAGAGCTTTGGCGTGGTACTACCTGAAAGGCGCTAGGGAAATGCAGGTTGTGGTTACTGGGGCCCTGATTTACAGGAGAGACGGAGGTGGGGGTGGGGGGGGGGGTTGCGCTGGGTTTCCTCTGGCCCCGCCCACCACCGGGGTCTCCCATTCCCGCCAATGGCTGGGCCCCCCTCATCCCCTTCGGCAGATCCCACCACCCGGGGGGGACTGGAAAATCCGGGCCCTGGGCTTTACAAGCTAATGAAAACGTGGGAAATAGGAGCAGGGGCTGTCCATTCGGCCCCTCCAGTCTGCTCCACCATCTCGCAGGAAGGATGTCACCCCTGACTGGGAGGGGGAGGGCTAGAGGGAGGGGGAGTGGGAGGGGGTGGGGGTCTAGAACCGGGGGGCAACAGCCTCAGAATAAGGGGCAGGTCATTTAACACTGAGATGAGGAGGGATTTCGTCACTCAGAAGGTGGTGACTCTTTGGAATTCTCTACCACCAGAGGGCTGAGGAGGTTCAGTCACTGACCATGTTCAAGGCGGAGATCAATAGCTTTCTACATATTAAAAAGGCCAAGGGCTCCGGGGGTAGTGCAGGAAGGTGGAGCTGAGGTGCAAGGTCAGCTAAGATCTAGTTGAATGGCAGGGCAGGGTCGAGGGGCTGAATGCCCTATTCCTGCTCCTATTTCCAATGTTCCTATAATCATTAGGTAAGGAGACCAAAACTGCCCACGGTGTGACCTCAGCAATAGTCTGTGAAACCATAAGATGTAGGAGCAGAAGTAGGCCATTCGGCCCATCGAGTCTGCACCGCCATTCAATGAGATCAGGGCTGATCTGATGATCCTCAACTCCACTTTCCTGCCTTTTCCCCATAGCCCTTGATTCCCTTACTGATTAAAAATCTGTCTGTCTATCTCAGCCTTGAATATACTTAATGACCCAGCCTCTACAGCCCTCTGCGGTAAAGAATTCCACAGGTTCACTACCCCCTGAGAGAAGAAATTCCTCCTCATCTCTGTTTTAAACGGGTGGCCCCTTACTCTGAGATTAAGCCCGGTGGTCCTGGACTCTCCCACAAGGGGAAACAGCCTCTCAGCATCTATCCTGTTAAGCCCCCTAAGAATTTTATATGGGCAGGATTTTCCCAGTGGACAGCAGGGGGCAGGGCCTGCTCGCCGACACGTAAAATGACGCGGGTGATGTCAGGCGGAACTCCTGATGTCAACGCTCCTAATTTCCATTTTCAGGTAGGCGGGGGCTCAGTAAAATCAGCTGTTCACCCACCGACCTGTCAGTGGCCAATTGAGGCCATGGACAGAACCATCAAGGTCAGCGGGCAGGCTGGGAGCCCAGGTGGGCATTAGAATAAGCATCAAACCTCATCCACCGGCGGGATGGGGTTTCATGTAGGTTTTTAAAAATGTAAATAAAGTTTTTTTAAAAGTGATGGGCATGTCCCAACTCATGTGACAGTGTCACATGAGGGGACATGTCAAGGAATGCTTTTTTCTATTTTTAATATTTTTGACAGTAGAACCGATCTCCCTGAGGCTGCACTTAGCCTCAGGGCGATGAGTCTACTCTTTCGTGCGCATACGCAAAGGTGCACACTCTCAGTTTTTGGGATTTCCCCCCCCTCCCCCACCCCCACAGGGAATGCTTAGCACTTCCATGCAGATGTCACTCTGGGTGGGCCTTAATTGGGAACGCCAATCGAGGGCGCCCACACTGCAACTTCCCCCCCAACGGGGGGAAAATCCTGCCCTGTATTTCAATAAGGTCACCTCTCATTCTTCTAAACTCCAACGAATACAGGCCCAACCTACTCAACCTCTCCTCATAAGAAAATCCCTCCATACCCAGGATCAACCTAGTGAACCTTCTCTGGACTGCCTCCAATGTCAGTATATCTTTCCTTAGATAAAGGAACCAAAATTGTTCTCAGTATTCTAGGTGTGGACTAATTAGTGCCTTGTATAGATTTAGCAAGACTTCCCTATTTTTATACTCTATTCCCTTTGAAATAAAGGCCAACATTCCATTTGCCTTCCCCATTACCAGTTGAACTTGTATGTTAGCTTTTTGAGATTCATGCACGAGGACCCCCAAATCCCTCTGTGCTGCAGCTTTCTGCAGTCTTTCTCCATTTAAATAATATTCAGCTCCTCTATTCTTCCTGCCAAAGTGCATAACCTCACATTTTCCCACATTATATTCCATCTGCCAAGTTTTTGCCCACTCACTTAACCTGTCTATATCCCTCTGTAGACTCTTTGTGTCACCCTCACCACTTGCCTTCCCACCTATTTTTGTATCATCTGCAAACTTGGCGATAGTACATTCATTTCCCTCATCTAAGTCATTAATATATATTGCAAATAATTGTGGCCCCAGCACTGATCCCTGTGGCACTCCACTAGTTACAGGTTGCCATTACTAAAATCTCTCTGTCTCCTATTAGTTAGTCAGTCCTCTATCCATGCTAATATACTACCCATAACACCATGGGCTCTTAGCTTATTAAGTAGCCTTATGTGTGGTACCTTAATATATTCATTCATGGGATGTGGGCATTGCTGGCTAGGACAGCATTTATTGCCCATCCCTAATTGCCCTTGTTCAGTGGGTATTAAGAGCCAACCACATATCTGTGGGCCTGGAGTCACATGTAGTCCAGGTAAGGATGGCAAATTTCCTTCCCTAAAGGACATTAATGAACCAGATGGGTTTTTCCAACACTAAACTTTTAATTCCAGATTTATATTGAATTCAATTTTCACCCTCTGCCATTCCCCAGAGCATTTCCCTGGGTCACTGGAATACTAGCCCAGTGACAATGCCACTATGTTACTACCTCCCCCTAGAACCTTACTGAACGCCTTTTGGAAATCCAAATATATTACATCTTCCCCTTTATCTATCCTGCTTGTTAGTGGCTCAAAGAATTCTAATAAATTTGTTTTCCTTCATGAAGCCACGCTGACTCTGTTTGATTAAATTATGTATTTCTAAATGCTCTGCTATTATATCTTTTATAATAGACTCCAACATTTTCCCAATGACAAGTGTTAAGCTAACTGGCCTGTATAATTGTAATAAGACTTCTTTACCCCAATCTATTCATTGCAAAAGGCTAACATATCACTTCCCTTCCTATAACTCACTGTATCAGTATGTTAACTTTCTCTGAACATCAACCTTTTTCAAAATTCATCCCTTCACAAGATGCGGGTGACGCTGGCAAGGCCAGCATTTGTTGCCCATCCCTAATTGCCTTGAACTGGGTGGCTTGCTCGATCATTTCAGAGGGGCATTTGAAAGTCCCACTGCTGTGGGTCTGGAGTCACATGTAGGCCAGACCAGATAAGGACAGTAGATTTCCTTCCCTAAAGGACACAAGTGAACCAGATGGATTTGTACAGCAAGCGATGATAGCTTCAATGCTCACCATTGCTGAGGTTAGTTTTCAATTCCAGATTTATTAATTGAATTTAAATTCCACCAGCTGCTGTGGTGGGATTCGAACCTGTGCCCCCAGAGCATTAACCTGGGCCTCTGGATCACTATTCAAGGGACATTACTACTATGGCACATCTACCCCAATATTGAGTTTCTCACCTTTTAAAAAATATTCTGCTTTTCTATTCTTACCAGCAAAATGAATAAGCTGACAGGACACCATTGACCATCACTATGGCCGCCTCTACTCCCACCTCCTTAACATTATCCAACTCCACCTCTGCCTCAGCACATCTGCAGCTGGAACACTCATCTAGGCCTTGGCTAATTCCAGCCTTGACTGTTCTTGACACTCTGGCTGCCCCCCCCACCACCCCCCCACCCCCCTTCTCCCACCCCTGTCTATCCCCCCAAACCCACCGCTATGTTCAACAATCTCTAAACTTGAACTCACCTAAAATTCTGCTGCCTTTTTCCCAACTCACACCCACCCCACCTCCACCTGTCCTAATGTCTCCTAATGAGCCTTCAGGTCAAATTTTGTTGATTCCTCTCCTGTGGGATGTTTACTATTTTAAAGGCGCTTTTTAAATACAAGTTGTTGTAACCCACCTACTTAACATATGAACATGCGAATTAGGAGCAGGATTAGGCCATTTGGCCCCTCTACCCTGCTCCGCCATTCAATAAGATCATGGCTGATCTGATAGTGACCTCAACCCCACATTCCTGCCTACCTCCAATAACCTTTCACCCCCTTGTTAATCAAGAATCTATCTAACTCTGCTTTAAAAATATTTAAAGTCTCTGCTTCTACCGCCTTTTGAGGAAGAGAGTTCTAGAGACTCAGAGGAAAAATCTCTCCTCATCTCTGTCCTAAATGGGAAACCCCTTATTTTTAAACATTGACCCCTAGTTCTAGATTCTTCCACAAGAGGAAACATCCTCCCCACACCCACCCTGTCAAGACCCCTCAGGATATTAAAGGTTTCAGTCAAGTCACCTCTTACTCTTCTAAACTGCAGTGGATACAAGCCTAACCTGTCCAGCCTTTCCTCATAAGACAACCCACCCATTCCTGGGATTAGCCTGGTAAACATTCTCTGACCTGCTTCTTATGCAGTTACACCCTTCCTTAAATAAGGAGACCAGTACTGTACACACAATTCCAGATGTGGTCTCACCAGCACCCTCTACAGCTGAAGCATAACTTGTTCATGTCCCTTTGCCACCTCTTTGTATCCTCTTCACAGCTTATGTTTCCACCTAGCTTTGCATTGTCAGCAAACTTAGATACATTACCCTCTGCCTCTTTGTCTAATTCATGAATACAGATTGTAAATAGCTGAGACCCCAGCGCTTTCCCTTGTGGTACTCTACCAGCCACAGCCTGCCAACCTGAAAGATGCCCATTTAACCCTACTGTTTTCTGCCCATTATCCAATCCTTTGTCCATCCTAATATATCATCCCCCACTCCATGAACTCTAATCTTGACTAATAAACTCAAAGGCAGCACCTTTCCTCAAAAATTTGTTTACAGGATGTGGGTTTCGCTGGCTTGGCCAGCATTTATTGCCCATCCCTAGTTGCCCTTGAGAAGGTGGTATTGAGTTGCCTTTTTGAACCGCTGCAGTCCCTGCGGTGTAGGTACACCCACAGTGCTGTTAGGGAGGGAGTTCCAGGATTTTGACCCAGCAACAGTGAAGGAACGGCTGATATATTTCCAAGTCAGGATGGTGAGTGACTTGGAGGGGAACTTGCAGGTTTAAGAGACAACAGAGGTGCCATTACACTACCCGGTGTGTTCTATAGGTCACCAAACAATGGGAAAGCAATAGAGAAGCAAGTATGGAGTTGGGCAGATGGTGGCCTGGTGGTGATAATGTCACTGGACTAGTGATCCAGGGGCCCAGGGTAATGCTCTGGGGGCACAGGTTCGAATCCCACCACAGCAGCTGGTGGAATTTAAATTCAGTTAATAAATCTGGAATTGAAAGCTAATCTCAGCAATGGTGACCAATAATGGCAACATCACCTATTGGAAAGCTGCCATCCTTATCTGGTCCGATCTCCACGTGACTCCAGACCCACAGCAATGTGGTTGACTCGGAACTGTCCTCTTAAATGGCCTAGCAAGCCACTCAGTTCAAGGGCAATTAGGGACGGACAACAAATGTTGGCCTTGCCAGCGACACCCACATCCCATGAAAGAATAAAGAAGGTACAGAAACTATAGAGGAATTATAATCGAGGACATTAATTATCCAATTATGACTGGGATGGCAGTAGTGTAAAGGGCAGAGAGGGCAAGAGTTCCTAGAATGTGCTCAGGAGAATTTTCGACAGCAACATGTGTCCAGTCCACTGAAGAAGGAGACAATGCTAGACCTGGTTCTTGGAAATGAGGTGGGCCAAGTAGATCGAGTGTCAGTGGGAGAACATTTAGGGGACAGTGATCTTGTATCATAAGGTTTAAGATGGTTAAGGAAGAGGACAATACATTCAAAAGAGAATTGGATCATTTTCTGAAATTTTCAGAGCCTGATTAGGTGTTAATTACTACTTGAAGCTTAACTAGTTGTGAGTCACTCAGCTCTATTTAAGGAAGGGACTATCTAGAAGCACATTACAGTGAGCTTGTACATGAACAGGAGAGTGAGCACATCCTGAGTGGGGCACAGCCAGAGAGGGTATTCAGAATTTGGTACAAAGCGGGAATTTGGTGAATAGGGGACGAGGTGCTCTTTGCATTTTTCCTTGCGATCCAACTTCTTAAATCTTCAGAGCGTGCTGCAGCAGGAGAGGCTACAAGGGAAAGGAATCACTGGTAAATAGTGGGTAAGGTATTTACTACTTTAATCGCTTACAGTTTAATGTCTTTTTGTGGTTTACAGTTTGTATATTCTACAGTAACGAGGATCAGGAAAGAAGGGCCCGAGAGTCATTGATTTAAAAGGTTTAATTTAAAGGGATAAGTCATGTCAGGAGAGCTCAAAGCCATGGTGTGCTCCTCGTGCTCCATGTGGGAAGCCGGGGACATTTCCAGTGCCCAGGACCAGCATGTGTGCAGGAAGTGTGTCCAGCTGCAGCTCCTGGAAGCTCAGGTTTCAGAGCTGGAACGGCGGCTGGGGACACTGTGGAGCATCCGCAAGTCTGAGAGCATCGTAGATAGCACGTTTAGAGAGGTGGTCACACCGCAGATGAAGGGGCTTGAGGAAGGAAGGGAATGGGTGACCACCAGGCAATCCAAGAGAAACAGGCAGGTAGTTCAGGAGTCCCCTGGGGTCCCGCTCACAAATCGGTATTCCATTTTGGAGGCTGATGAGGGTGCTGGTTCCTCCAGGGAGTGCAGACAGAGCCAAGCTTCTGGCACCACAAACAACCTGTCTGTATAGGAGGGGAGGAAGGGAGGAAGAGCAATAGTAATAGGGGATTCAATAGTCAGGGGAGCGGATAGGTGCTACTGTGACCGTCAGCGTGACTCCAGGATGGTATGTTGCCTCCCTGGTGCCAGGGAACAGGATGTCACTGAACGGCTGCAGGGCATCCTGAAGGGGGAGGGTGGTAAGGCAGAGGTCATGGTACATGTTGGTACAAATGACATAGGTAGAAAGAGGGATGAGGTCTAGTATCAAGAATTCAGGGAGTTAGGCAGTAGACTAAAAAGCAAGACCTCTCGGGTTGTAATCGCTGGATTACTCCCAGTGCCACGTGCTAGCGAGCTCAGAAATAGGAGAATAGTGCAGATAAATACATGGCTTAAGAGTTGGTGCAGGAGGGAGGGTTTTAGATTCCTGGATCACTGGGACTGTTTTTGGGGAAGATGGGACCTGTAAAAGCGGGACAGTCTACATGCGAACCAGAGCGGGACTAACATCCTTGTGGGCGGGTTTGCTAGTGCTGTTGGGAGAAGTTTAGCCTAATTCGGCAAGGAGAGGGGACACAGAATGTTAGCAGAATAGGGACACATTATAATACAGAAAAACAATCAAGTCAGAGGGAGTACAGCTGCAATAAGCTTCAAGGGACTAAGGCAAGGCTGGATGGCCTCTATTTTAATGCCAGGAGTATTACAGGTAAAACGGATGAGTTAAGGGTGAGGATTGACATGTGGGATTGTGATATAGTAGCCATCACTGAGACATGGTTGAGGGAAGGGCAGGATTGGCAGCTCAACATTCCGGGATATAGAATCTTCAGGCAAGATAGGGGAGGGGGTAAAAGAGGAGGAGGCTTTGCATTCTTAGTTAAGGAGTCAGTGACTGCAATAAGGAGAGATGATATCTTGGAGGGGGCATCGAATGAAGCTTTGTGGGTAGAGCTTAGGAATAAAAAAGGGGCAGCCACATTATTAGGTGTTTATTATAGACCCACAGATAGTCAGTGGGAAATTGAGGAGCAAGTATGTGCACAATTTGTGGAGGTGTGTAAAAACAATAACAATAGGGTAATTATATTAGGTGATTTCAATTTTCCCAACATTAATTGGAATAGACATAGTGTTAAGGGGTTGGATGGAGTGGATTTCTTGAAATGTGTACAGGAGAACTTTTTAGGTCAATATGTAGAGGGTCCAACAAGGGACGGTGCATTGCTGGACCTAATTCTGGGCAATGAAGCCGGACAGGTGGCTGAGGTGATGGTGGGGGAGCATTTTAGTGATAGTGACCACAACATGGTACAGTTTAAGTTCGTTATGGACAAAGAAATAGACAAGTTGCAAAAAAATGTTTTAGATTGGGGGAGAGTGGATTTTAGTAAAATAAGGCAGGATCTGACCAAGGTAGACTGGGAACAGCTACTTGTGGGGAAATCGACGGAGGAGCAATGGGGGGGTGTTCAAAAAGGAAATGGGGAGGGTACAGGCTCAACATGTTCCCTCTAGGGTGATAGGAAGGAGTAACAAGCTCAGAGAACCATGGATGACCAGAGATATTCAGGTTACGATGAGAAGGAAAAAAGAGGCTTTTAGCAGGTACAAGGGAAGCAAATCAGCAGAGGCATTAGTGGAGTACAGACAGTGCAGGGTGGAGCTTAAGAAAGTAATTGGGGGAGCAAAGAGAGGATATGAGAAAGCTCTGGCTAGTAAAAGTAGGGAAAATCGCAAGATATTCTATAAGTATATCAATGGGAAGAGGATACCCAGGGAAAGAGTAGGGCCCATAAGGGACCAAGGGGATTATCTATGAGTGGAGCCAGAGGACATCACTAGAGTGTTGAATGAATACTTCACATCCGTCTTCACCCAAGAGAATGAGGATGAAGGTATCGAACTCGGGGAGAGAGACTGCGAGGTTCTTAAGCAAATTGATATAGAGAGTGACAAGGTATTGGAGGTGTTGACAGGCTTAAAAGTGACAAATCTCCAGGTTCGGATGATTTGTGTCCCAGACTGCTGAGGGAGGCAAGGGAGGAGATCGCAGGGGCTCTGACCCAAATTTTTAATTCGTCTCTGGCCATGGGGGAGGTGCCAGAGGACTGGAGAACAGCTAATGTGGTTCCACTATTTAAGAAGGGTTGTAGAGGTAAGCCAGGGAACTACAGGCCAGTGAGTCTCACGTCAGTGGCAGGGAAACTATTGGAGAAAGTTCTGAAGGAGAGAATCTATCTCCACTTGGAGAGGCAAGGTTTGATCAGGGATAGTCAGCATGGCTTTGTCAGAGGGAGGTCATGCCTAACAAATTTGATTGAATTTTTGGAGGAGGTAACCAGGTGTGTAGATGAGGGTAGTGCAGTTGATGTAGTTCATATGGATTTCAGCAAAGCCTTTGACAAGGTCCCACATGGGAGACTTATAAAGAAGGCAAATGCACATGGGATACAGGGTAATTTGATAAGGTGGATTCAAAATTGGCTTAGTTGTAGGAGACAGAGGGTGATGACAGAAGGATGCTTTAGTGACTGGAAGCCAGTGTCCAGTGGTGTACCACAGGGATCTGTGCTGGGTCCCCTATTATTTGTCATTTATATAAACGACATAGATGACTATGTGGGGGGTTGGATTAGTAAGTTTGCAGATGACACAAAGATTGGCTGGGTGGTTAACAGTGAGATTGAGTGTCTTGGGCTACAGGAAGATATAGACGGGATGGTCAAATGGGCAGATAAGTGGCAGATGGAATTCAACCCTGAAAAGTGTGAGGTGATACACTTTGGAAGCAGTAATTTGACAAGGAAGTATTCAATGAACGGCATGACACTAGGAAGTTCTGAGGAACTAAGGGACCCTGGCGTGTGTGTCCATAGATCTCTGAAGGCAGAGGGGCATGTTAGTGGGGTGGTGAAAAAGTCATATGGGACACTTGCCTTTATCAATCTAGGCATAGATTACAAAAGCAGGGAGGTCATGTCGGAGTTGTATAGAACCTTGGTGAGGCCACAGCTGGAGTACTGTGTGCAGTTCTGGTCGCCACATTGTAGGAAGGATGTGATTGCACTGGAGGGGGTGCAGAGGAGATTCACCAGGATGTTGCCTGGGATGAAACATTTAAGTTATGAAGAGAGGTTGGGTAGACTTGCGTTGTTTTTGTTGGAGCAGAGAAGATTGAGGAGCGACCTGATTGAGGTGTACAAGATTATGAGGGGCATGGACAGGGTGGATAGGGAGCAGCTGTTCCCCTTAGTTGAAGGGTCAGTCACAAGGGGGCATAAGTTCCAGATGAGGGGCAGGAGGTTTAGGGGGATGTGAGGAAAAACCTTTTTACCCAGAGGGTGGTGACGGTCTGGAATGCGCTGCCTGGGGGGGTGGTGGAGGCGGGTTGCCTCACATCCTTTAAAAAGTACCTGGATGAGCACTTGGCACATCATAACATTCAAGGCTATGGGCCAAGTGCTGGTAAATGGGATTAGGTAGGTAGGTCAGGTGTTTCTCACGTGTCGGTGCAGACTCGATGGGCTGAAGGGCCTCTTCTGCACTCTGTGTGATTCTGTTATTCTGTGATACAGGGAAAATGTTGGAGAACGAGACAAGGTGAGTTACTCTACAGAGAGCCAGCACAGACATGATGGGCTGATTGGCCTCCTTCTGTGCTGTAACCATTCAATGATTCTAAAAGTAAGAAAGATTTCAGATGTTACACATCAAATTGAGGTCACTGAGAGAAAAACGTGTTGGACTTAAAGGTAATTGAACAGCCCTGATCTGCTATAGCAAATGGACAATTATCAGGCCCGTGGTGAGACACACACACCCACAGTGTTTGTCATAAACTGAGAAATGTTGTTTCTATTTCAGATGCTGTTCCATCAGAGACTAGCAGTGAAGCGATGGATGGGTCTCATTTCCTGCACAGTTAGTAACCAGATCTCCTATAACATTAGGGCAAAGCTGCCCCTGATGACAGGTACAAGTTTGTCAGCTGCAGAGTGTTAGGAAGCAAATTCAGTCACAGTCACTTTGATATCTTCCAGAGTCTAACATGATCAAAATGGAGGCGTCGCTGGGGGTGGGAAAGGAGTTTGAGGTGAGGGCCTCACCATGGTATTAAACCTCAAAAAGATACCAGGTAAACAACAGCTACAACAACAACACCTTGCTCTTATATGGCACCTTTAATGCAGTAAAACATCCCAAGGTGCTTCGAGGGAGTTAAATCAGGCAAATCCTCTCAGCTCCTGACCTCACCACAGTCTTGGCCCAAGCGTCAACAAAAGAGCTGAACTCCTGAGGTGAGGTGAGAGTGACTGCCCTTGACACCAAGGCAGCATTTAACCGAGTGTGACATCAAGGAGCCCCAGCAAAACCGGAGTCAATGGGAATTGGGGCGAAAACTCTCCGCTGGTTGGAGTCATACCTAGCACAAGGAAGATGGTTGTGGTTGTTGGGGGTTAGTCATCTCAGCTCCAGGACATCACTGCAGGAGTTCCTCAGGGTAGTATCCTGGACCTAACCATCTTCAGCTGCTTCATCAATGACCTTCCTTCCATCATAAGGTCAGAAGTGGGGATGTTCACTGATGATTGCACAATGTTCAGCACCATTCACGACTCCTCAGATACTGAAGCAGTCCATGTCCAAATGCAGCAAGACCTGGACAATATTCAAAGTGACAAGCAACATTTGTGCCACAGATCTGCCAGGCACTGACCATCTCCAACAAGATGGAATCTAACCATCACCGCTTGACATGCTGTACAGCTGGCTGATGACTTGCCTCCACAGTCTGACAGACTTAGCCAGCCAATCAGAGTCAAGCTCTCACAAGGGGCACTGAGGCAAGGTTCCCACCAGTTGGACCTATAGGGGAGACGCCCTCCGCCCCCCCCAACCCCCAGTACTCACCCCCATGGCTGCCCCAATACATGATGGTCTGCTGTGCCCTGACCACCAGGGCATGATGAGGGTATGGCCTTTACCAGCTGGGCATCGGTGACCACCTCAGGAGGAGGGGGACAGAGAGAGGAGGTGACCATCACCTCCAGCTCCCAGGCAGCCTCTGGTTCCTCTGAAGATAGCCGAGACCCCCCCCCCCAAAACGCTGAAGACTTTCCCGCCTATTCATCCCTCCATTCGGGACCACTGCAGGACTCATCAGTTCACCACAACCCTGACATGAAGGATAACACAACACAGACATGTCAGCTCACCACCCACCCACTCACTCATCGAGCACACCATGCGGCTCTCAGCTCCCCTCCCTCCTGTGTTGCCTTTGTGCCTGGCTTTGTTCCGCTGTTGCCTCTCTGAGTGGCTCCTACCCCACGTTACCCCGGCGACTGCAGCACAACTGGCCAAGGCTGCCCATCTCCAGGGAAGGAGGCTGCAGGTGATCATGGAGAATGACCCTGGGCGTCTGACTAGGCCCAGCTGCAGACTCCACCACCTTTGCGTGGGTGGCAACTGTCTGGGCTGTTTGGCTCACAGACAGCAGAGAGGGCACCAGGCAAAGTAGCAGCGGGAGGAAGCCAATGCTGCTTTCCTGAGAGAGCGCAGCAAGTTGGCATGTCTAGGCCTAGGTGGAGAGGGGGCAGCGGAGATTTATTAGAACGGTAACAGGGATGAGGAACTTTACTTACGCAGAGAGATTGGAGAAGCTGGGATTGTTCTCGGAGCTGAGAAGGGCAAGGGGGAGATTGTTTTAATAGAGTAACTGAAGAGAAACTTGTTTCCTTTGACAGAGGGTCGCTAACCAGTGGCCAATGGTAGGTGGTGGAAGCAGATTCAATAGTAACTTCCAAAAGGGAATTGGACAAATAATTGCAAAGGAGGAATTAGCAGGGATATGGGGAAAGAGCAGCGAGTGTGGGATTAATTGGATGAATCATTCAGAGGGCCAGAACAGGCATGATGGGACGAATGGCCTCCTCATGTCTGTATGATTCCAATCAGATCGAATCTAACAAATGACATCACCTCGCCTTCCGAAACGTTAGGCGGGGGGAGGGGGGTGTGGGAGGGTTTTTACTGCCCCCTGATGGAATACTTGCAGGTGGGGGGGGTTTGGGTCATGTACAATGGGAAGGTGGTGACCCCACCACCTTCCTGTCCACCCCGGAGCTGCCCCCCCCTCTCCCTATAATAGAGTGGGTGGGTCAGGAGTCAGCCTGCTCAGCCACCCCTGAGGCCTGTTAAAGGCTCCATTCCACCCCCGTCCCAACAAGCCGAGCAGCTGGGGAATGTGGGACGCAGGAGGCCAGGCCACACCTTCACCAGCTCCGGCTAAAAGGCAGGAGGAGGACCCTGAGCCAATCAGGTCACCAGGTCAGCCCCGCCCCCACCCTCCGCCGAAAAGATGGTACCCACCCCCACCACCCCTACCCCCCCGCTACTTAGTACCTCCTGCTTGGCTTCCCCTTGGGGGTGAGGGGTTGGTGTGGCTATGGGATTTGGGTATGGGTTTTGGTGTGGGTGTGGGTGTGGGTGGGGATGGGGGTTGGGGGTGAGGGGTTGGTGTGGCTGTGGGATTTGGGTATGGGTGTGGGTATGGGTGTGGGTGTGGGTGTGGGTGTGGGTGTGGGTGTGGGTGTGGGTGGGGATGGGGGTTGGGGTGAGGGGTTGGGGGTGAGGAGTTGGTGTGGCTGTGGGATTTGGGTGTGGGATTTGGGTATGGGTGTGGGTGGGTGTGGGTGGGGATGGATGTTGGGGTGAGGGGTTGGTGTGGCTGTGGGATTTGGTTATGGGTGTGGGTGTGGGTGGGGATGGGGGTTGTGGGTGAGGGGTTGGTGTGGCTGTGGGATTTGGGTGTGGGTGTGGGTGTGGGTATGGGTGTGGGTGGGGATGGGGGTTGGGGTGAGGGGTTGGTGTGGCTGTGGGATTTGGGTGTGGGTGAGGGGTTGGTGTGGCTGTGGGATTTGGGTGTGGGTGTGGGTGTGGGTGGGGATGGGGGTTGGGTGGAAGGGGTTGGTGTGGAGGTGGGATTTGGGTGTTGGTGTGGGTGGGGATGGGGTTGGGGTGAGGGGTTGGTGTGACTGTGGGATTTGGGTATGGGTATGGGTGTGGGTGGGTGTGGGTGGGGATGGAGGTTGGGGTGAGGGGTTGGTGTGGCTGTGGGATTTGGGTGTGGGTGTGGGTGGGTGTGGGTGGGGATGGGGGTTGGGGGTGAGGAGTTGGTGTGGCTGTGGGATTTGGGTATGGGTTTTGGTGTGTGTGGGGATGGGGGTTGGGGTGAGGGGTTGGGGGTGAGGGGTTGGTGTGGCTGTGGGATTTGGGTGTGGGTGTGGGTGTGGGTATGGGTGTGGGTGGGGATGGGGGTTGGGGTGAGGGGTTGGTGTGGCTGTTTGATTTGGGTATGGGTTTGGGTGTGGGTGGGGATGGGGGTTGGGGGGTGGGGTTGGTGTGCCTGTGGGATTTGGGTATGTGTGTGGGTGAGGGTTGGGTTGAGTGTTTGGGGGTGAGGGATTGGTGTGGCTGTGGGATTTGGGTGTGGGTGTGGGTGTGGGTGTGGGTGGGGATGGGGGTCGGGGGTGAGGGGTTGGTCTGGCTGTGGGATTTGGGTGTGGGTGTGGGTGTGGGTGTGGGTGTGGGTGTGGGTGGGTGTGGGTGGGGATGGGGGTTGGGGGTGAGGGGTTGGTGTGGCTGTGGGATTTGGGTATGGGTGTGGGTGTGGGTGGGGATGGGGGTGGGGATGGGGGTTGGGGTGAGTGGTTGGTGTGGCTGTGGGATTTGGATATGGGTGTGGGTGGGTGTGGGTGGGGATGGGTGGGGATGGTGGCGGGGATGGGGGTTGGGGGTGAGGGGTTGGTGTGGCTGTGGGATTTGGGTTTGGGTGTTGGTGCGGATGGGGGTTGGGGATGGGGGTTGGGGTGATGGTTTGGTGTGGCTGTGGGATTTGGGTATGGGTGTGGGTGTGGGTGGGGTTGGGGGTTGGGGTGAGGGGTTGGTGTGGCTGTGGGATTTGGGTGTGGGTGTGGGTGTAGGTGGGGATGGTGGTGGGGATGGGGATTGGGGTGATGGTTTGGTGTGGCTGTGGGATTTGGGTATGGGTGTGGGTGTGGGTGGGGATGGGGATTGGGGTGAGGGGTTGGTGTGGCTGTGGGATTTGGGTGTTGGTGTGGGTGGGGATGGGGGTTGGGTTGAGGGGTTGGTGTGGCTGTGGGATTTGGGTGTGGGTGTGGGTGGGGATGGGGGTTGGGGTGAGGGGTTGGGGGTGAGGAGTTGGTGTGGCTGTGGGATTTGGGTATGGGTGTGGGTGTGGGTGTGGGTGGGGATGGGGGTTGGGGTGAGGGGTTGGTGTGGCTGTGGGATTTGGGTATGGGTTTTGGTGTGTGTGGGGATGGGGGTTGGGGTGAGGGGTTGGGGGTGAGGGGTTGGTGTGGCTGTGGGATTTGGGTGTGGGTGTGGGTGTGGGTGTGGGTGTGGGTGGGGATGGGGGTTGGGGTGAGGGATTGGTGTGGCTGTGGGATTTGGGTGTGGGTGTGGGTGTGGGTGTGGGTGTGGGGGGGATGGGGTTTGGGGTGAGGGGTTGGTGTGGCTGTGGGATTTGGGTATGGGTGTGGGTGTGGGTGTGGGTGGGGATGTTTGTTGGGGGGAGGGGTTGGTGTGGCTTTGGGATTTGGGTATGGGTGTTGGTGTGGGTGGGGATGGGGGTTGGGGTGAGGGGTTGGTGTGGCTGTGGGATTTGGGCATGGGTATGGGTGTGGGTAGGGATGGGGGTTGGGGTGAGGGGCTGGTGTGGCTGTGGGATTTTGGTATGGGTGAGGGTGGGGATGGGGGTTGGGGTGAGGGGTTGGTGTGGCTGTGGGATTTGGGTATGGGTATGGGTGTGGGTGTGGGTGGGGATCGGGGTTGGGGGTGAGGTGTTGGTGTGGCTGTGGGATTTGGATATGGGTGTGGGTGGGTGTGGGTGGGGATGGGGTTTGGGGGTGAGGGGTTGGTGTTGCTGTGGGATTTGGGTATGGGTGTGGGTGTGGGTGGGGATGGGTGGGGATGGTGGCGGGGATGGGGGTTGGGGGTGAGGGGTTGGTGTGGCTGTGGGATTTGTGTATGGGTGAGGGTGGGGATGGGGGTTGGGGATGGGGGTTGGGGTGAGGGGTTGGTGTGGCTGTGGGATTTGGGTATGGGTGTGGGTGTGGGTGTGGGTGTGGGTGTGGGTGTGGGTGGGGATGTGGGTTGGGGTGAGGGGTTGGTGTGGCTGTGGGATTTGGGTGTGGGTGGGTGTGGGTGGGGATGGGGGTTGGGGTGATGGTTTGGTGTGGCTGTGGGATTTGGGTATGGGTGTGGGTGTGGGTGGGGATGGGGGTTGGGGGTGAGGGGTTGGTGTGGCTGTGGGATTTGGGTATGTGTGTGGGTGTGGGTGGGGATGAGGGTGGGGATGGGGGTTGGGGGTGAGGGGTTGGTGTGGCTGTGGGATTTGGGTATGGGTGTGGGTGTGGGTGGGGATGAGGGGTGTGGGTGAGGGGTTGGTGTGGCTGTGGGATTTGGGTATGGGTGTGGGTGTGGGTGGGGATGGGGGATGGGGTTGAGGGGTTGGTGTGGCTGTGGGATTTGGGTATGGGTGTGGGTGGGGATGGTGGTTGGGGTCAGGGGTTGGTGTGGCTGTGGGATTTGGGTGTGGGTGGGGAAGGGGGTGGGGATGGGGGTTGGGGTGAGGGGTTGGTGTGGCTGTGGGATTTGGGTATGGGTGTGGGTGTGGGTGGGGATGGGGGTGGGGATGGGGGTTGGGGTGAGGGGTTGGTGTGGCTGTGGGATTTGGGTATGGGTGTGGGTGGGTGGGGATGGGGATGGGGGTGGGGGTTGGGGTGAGGTGTTGGTGTGGCTGTGGGATTTGGGTATGGGTGTGGGTGGGTGTGCGTGGGGATGGGGGTTGGGGGTGAGGGGTTGGTGTGGCTGTGGGATTTGGGTATGGGTGTGGGTGGGTGTGGGTGGGGATGGGGGTTGGGGGTGAGGAGTTGGTGTGGCTGTGGGATTTGGGTGTGGGATTTGGGTATGGGAGTGGGTGTGGGTGGGGATGGGGGTTGGGGGTGAGGGGTTGGTGTGGCTGTGGGATTTGGGTATGGGTATGGGTGTTGGTGTGGGTGGGGATGGGGGTGGGGGTGAGGGGTTGGTGTGGCTGTGGGATTTGGGTGTGGGTGTGGGTGTGGGTGTGGGTGGGGATGGGGGTTGGGGATGAGCTGTTGGGGTGGCTGTGGGATTTGGGTATGGGTGTGGGTGGGGATGGTGGCGGGGATGGGGGTTGGGGTGAGGGGTTGGTGTGGCTGTGGGATTTGGGTATGGGTGTGGGTGGGTGTGGGTGGGGATGGGGGTTGGGGGTGAGGTGTTGGTGTGGCTGTGGGATTTGGGTATGGGTGTTGGTGTGGGTGGGGACGGTGGTTGGGGTCAGGGGTTGGTGTGGCTGTGGGATTTGGGTATGGGTGTGGGTGTTGGTGTGGGTGGGGATGGGTGTTGGGGGTGAGGGGTTGGTGTGGCTGTGGGATTTGGGTGTGGGTGTGGGTGTGGGTGGGGATGGTGGTGGGGATGGGGGTTGGGGTGATGGTTTGGTGTGGCTGTGGGATTTGGGTATGGGTGTTGTTGTGGGTGGGGATGGGGGTTGGGGGTGAGGGGTTGGTGTGGCTGTGGGATTTGGGTGTGGGTGTGGGTGTGGGTGGGTGTGGGTGGGGATGTGTGTTGGGGGGAGGGGTTGGTGTGGCTGTGGGATTTGGGTATGGGTGTTGGTGTGGGTGGGGCTGGGGGTTGCGGGTGAGGGGTTGGTGTGGCTGTGGGATTTGGGTATGGGTGTGGGTGTGGGTGGGGATGGGGGTTGGGGTGAGGGGTTGGTGTGGCTGTGGGATTTGGGTATGGGTGTGGGTATGGGTGTGGGTGTGGGTGTGGGTGTTGGTGGGGATGGGGGTTGGGGTGAGGGGTTGGGGGTGAGGAGTTGGTGTGGCTGTGGGATTTGGGTGTGGGATTTGGGAGTGGGTGTTGGTGTGGGTGGGGATGGTGGTGTGGATGGGGGTTGGGGTGAGGGGTTGGTGTGGCTGTGGGATTTGGGTGTGGGTGTGGGTGGGGATGGGGGTTGGGGTGAGGGGTTGGTGTGGCTGTGGGATTTGGGTATGGGTTTTGGTGTGGGTGGGGATGGGGGTTGAGGGTGAGGGGTTGGTGTGGCTGTGGGATTTGGGTTTGGGTGTTGGTGTGGGTGGGGATGGGGGTGGGGATGGGGGTGGGGATGGGGGTTGGGGTGAGGAGTTGGTGTGGCTGTGGGATTTTGGTATGGGTGTGGGTGGGTGTGGGTGGGGATGGGGGTTGGGGTGAGGGGTTGGTGTGGCTGTGGGATTTGGGTATGGGTGTGGGTGTGGGTGGGGATGGGGGATGGGGTGAGGGTTTGGGGTGAGGAGTTGGTGTGGCTGTGGGATTTGGGTGTGGGTGTTGGTGTGGGTGGGGATGGGGGTTGGGGGTGAGGGGTTGGTGTGGCTTTGGGATTTGGGTATGGGTGTGGATGGGTGTGGGTGGGGATGGGGTTTGGGGTGAGGGGTTGGTGTGGCTGTGGGATTTGGGTGTGGGTGTGGGTATGGGTGTGGGTGTGGGTGTGGGTGTGGGTGGGGATGGGGGTTGGGGTGAGGGGTTGGTGTGGCTGTGGGATTTGGGTATGGGTGTGGGTGGGTGTGGGTGGGGATGTGTGTTGGGGGGAGGGGTTGGTGTGGTTTTGGGATTTGGGTATGGGTGTTGGTGTGGGTGGGGATGGGGGTTGGGGTGAGGGGTTGGTGTGGATGTGGGATTTGGGTATGGGTGTGGATGGGTGTTGGTGTGGGTGGGGATGGGGGCTGGGGGTGAGGGGTTGGTGTGGCTGTGGGATTTGGGTATGGGTGTTGGTGTGGGTGGGGATGGTGTTTGGGGTGAGGGGTTGGTGTGGCTGTGGGATTTGGGTATGGGTGTGGGTGGGTATGGGGGTGGGGATAGGGGTGGGGATGGTGGTTCGGGTGAGGGGTTGGTGTGGCTGTGGGATTTGGGTGTGGGTGTGGGTGTGGGTGGGGATGGTGGTTGGGGTGAGGGGTTGGTGTGGCTGTGGGATTTGGGTATGTGTGTGGGTGTGGGTGGGGATGGGGGTTGGGGGTGAGGGGTTGGTGTGGCTGTGTATTTGGGAATGGGTGTGGGTGTGGGTGTGGGTGTGGGTGTGGGTGTGGGTGTGGGTGGGGATGGGGGTTGGGGTGAGGGGTTGGTGTGGCTGTGGGATTTGGGTATGGGTATGGGTGTGGGTGGGGATTGTGGTGGGGATGGGGGTTGGGGTGAGGGGTTGGTGTGGCTGTGGGATTTGGGTATGGGTGTGGGTGGGGTTTGTGGTGGGGATGGGGGTTGGGGTGAGGGGTTGGTGTGGCTGTGGGATTTGGGTTTGGGTGTTGGTTTGGGTGGGGATGGGGGTGGGGATGGGGATGGGGGTGAGGGGTTGGTGTGGCTGTGGGATTTGGGTGTGGGTGTGGGTGCGGGTGGGGATGGGGGTTGGGGTGAGGTGTTGGTGTGGCTGTGGGATTTGGGTATGGGTGTGGGTGTGGGTGGGGATGGGGGTTGGGGGTGAGGGGTTGGTGTGGCTGTGGGATTTGGGTGTGGGTTTTGGTGTGGGTGTGGGTGGGGATGGGGGTTGGGGTGAGGGGTTGGTGTGGCTGTGGGATTTGGGTATGGGTGTTGGTGTGGGTGTGGGTGGGGATGGGTGTTGGGGGGAGGGGTTGGTGTGGCTGTGGGATTTGGGTGTGGGTGTTGGTGTGCGTGGGGATGGGGGTGGGGATGGTGTTTGGGATGGGTGTTGGGGGTGAGGGGTTGGTGTGGCTGTGGGATTTGGGTGTGGGTATGGGTGTGGGTGTGGGTGTAGGAGGGGATGGTGGTGGGGATGGGGGTTGGGGTGAGGTGTTGGTGTGGCTGTGGGATTTGGGTACGGGTGTGGGTGGGTGTGCGTGGGGATGGGGGTTGGGCGTGAGGGGTTGGTGTGGCTGTGGGATTTGGGTATGGGTGTGGGTGGGTGTGGGTGGGGATGGGGGTTGGGGGTGAGGGGTTGGTGTGGCTGTGGGATTTGGGTATGGGAGTGGGTGTGGGTGGGGATGGGGGTTGGGGGTGAGGGGTTGGTGTGGCTGTGGGATTTGGGTATGGGTATGGGTGTTGGTGTGGGTGGGGATGGGGGTGGGGGTGAGGGGTTGGTGTGGCTGTGGGATTTGGGTGTGGGTGTGGGTGTGGGTGTGGGTGGGGATGGGGGTTGGGGATGAGCTGTTGGGGTGGCTGTGGGATTTGGGTGTGGGTGTGGGTGTGGGTATGGGTGTGGGTGGGGATGGTGGCGGGGATGGGGGTTGGGGTGAGGGGTTGGTGTGGCTGTGGGATTTGGGTATGGGTGTGGGTGGGTGTGGGTGGGGATGGGGGTTGGGGGTGAGGTGTTGGTGTGGCTGTGGGATTTGGGTATGGGTGTTGGTGTGGGTGGGGACGGTGGTTGGGGTCAGGGGTTGGTGTGGCTGTGGGATTTGGGTATGGGTGTGGGTGTTGGTGTGGGTGGGGATGGGTGTTGGGGGTGAGGGGTTGGTGTGGCTGTGGGATTTGGGTGTGGGTGTGGGTGTGGGTGGGGATGGTGGTGGGGATGGGGGTTGGGGTGATGGTTTGGTGTGGCTGTGGGATTTGGGTATGGGTGTTGTTGTGGGTGGGGATGGGGGTTGGGGGTGAGGGGTTGGTGTGGCTGTGGGATTTGGGTGTGGGTGTGGGTGTGGGTGGGTGTGGGTGGGGATGTGTGTTGGGGGGAGGGGTTGGTGTGGCTGTGGGATTTGGGTATGGGTGTTGGTGTGGGTGGGGATGGGGGTTGCGGGTGAGGGGTTGGTGTGGCTGTGGGATTTGGGTATGGGTGTGGGTGTGGTTGGGGATGGGGGTTGGGGTGAGGGGTTGGTGTGGCTGTGGGATTTGGGTATGGGTGTGGGTATGGGTGTGGGTGTGGGTGTGGGTGTGGGTGGGGATGGGGGTTGGGGTGAGGGGTTGGGGGCGAGGAGTTGGTGTGGCTGTGGGATTTGGGTGTGGGATTTGGGAGTGGGTGTTGGTGTGGGTGGGGATGGTGGTGTGGATGGGGGTTGGGGTGAGGGGTTGGTGTGGCTGTGGGATTTGGGTATGGGTGTGGGTGTGGGTATGGGTGGGGATGGGGATGGGGGTTGGGGTGAGGGGTTGGGGTGAGGGGTTGGTGTGGCTGTGGGATTTGGGTGTGGGTGTGGGTGGGGATGGGGGTTGGGGTGAGGGGTTGGTGTGGCTGTGGGATTTGGGTATGGGTTTTGGTGTGGGTGGGGATGGGGGTTGAGGGTGAGGGGTTGGTGTGGCTGTGGGATTTGGGTTTGGGTGTTGGTGTGGGTGGGGATGGGGGTGGGGATGGGGGTGGGGATGGGGGTTGGGGTGAGGAGTTGGTGTGGCTGTGGGATTTTGGTATGGGTGTGGGTGGGTGTGGGTGGGGATGGGGGTTGGGGTGAGGGGTTGGTGTGGCTGTGGGATTTGGGTATGGGTGTGGGTGTGGGTGGGGATGGGGGATGGGGTGAGGGTTTGGGGTGAGGAGTTGGTGTGGCTGTGGGATTTGGGTGTGGGTGTTGGTTTGGGTGGGGATGGGGGTTGGGGGTGAGGGGTTGGTGTGGCTTTGGGATTTGGGTATGGGTGTGGATGGGTGTGGGTGGGGATGGGGTTTGGGGTGAGGGGTTGGTGTGGCTGTGGGATTTGGGTGTGGGTGTGGGTATGGGTGTGGGTGTGGGTGTGGGTGTGGGTGGGGATGGGGGTTGGGGTGAGGGGTTGGTGTGGCTGTGGGATTTGGGTATGGGTGTGGGTGGGTGTGGGTGGGGATGTGTGTTGGGGGGAGGGGTTGGTGTGGCTTTGGGATTTGGGTATGGGTGTTGGTGTGGGTGGGGATGGGGGTTGGGGTGAGGGGTTGGTGTGGATGTGGGATTTGGGTATGGGTGTGGGTGTGGGTGTTGGTGTGGGTGGGGATGGGGGCTGGGGGTGAGGGGTTGGTGTGGCTGTGGGATTTGGGTATGGGTGTTGGTGTGGGTGGGGATGGTGTTTGGGGTGAGGGGTTGGTGTGGCTGTGGGATTTGGGTATGGGTGTGGGTGGGTATGGGGGTGGGGATGGGGGTGGGGATGGTGGTTCGGGTGAGGGGTTGGTGTGGCTGTGGGATTTGGGTGTGGGTGTGGGTGTGGGTGGGGATGGTGGTTGGGGTGAGGGGTTGGTGTGGCTGTGGGATTTGGGTATGGGTGTGGGTGTGGGTGGGGATGGGGGTTGGGGGTGAGGGGTTGGTGTGGCTGTGTATTTGGGAATGGGTGTGGGTGTGGGTGTGGGTGTGGGTGTGGGTGTGGGTGGGGATGGGGGTTGGGGTGAGGGGTTGGTGTGGCTGTGGGATTTGGGTATGGGTATGGGTGTGGGTGGGGATTGTGGTGGGGATGGGGGTTGGGGTGAGGGGTTGGTGTGGCTGTGGGATTTGGGTATGGGTGTGGGTGGGGTTTGTGGTGGGGATGGGGGTTGGGGTGAGGGGTTGGTGTGGCTGTGGGATTTGGGTTTGGGTGTTGGTTTGGGTGGGGATGGGGGTGGGGATGGGGATGGGGGTGAGGGGTTGGTGTGGCTGTGGGATTTGGGTGTGGGTGTGGGTGCGGGTGGGGATGGGGGTTGGGGTGAGGTGTTGGTGTGGCTGTGGGATTTGGGTATGGGTGTGGGTGTGGGTGGGGATGGGGGTTGGGGGTGAGGGGTTGGTGTGGCTGTGGGATTTGGGTGTGGGTTTTGGTGTGGGTGTGGGTGGGGATGGGGGTTGGGGTGAGGGGTTGGTGTGGCTGTGGGATTTGGGTATGGGTGTTGGTGTGGGTGTGGGTGGGGATGGGTGTTGGGGGGAGGGGTTGGTGTGGCTGTGGGATTTGGGTGTGGGTGTTGGTGTGGGTGGGGATGGTGTTTGGGATGGGGGTTGGGGGTGAGGGGTTGGTGTGGCTGTGGGATTTGGGTATGGGTGTGGGTGTGGGTGGGGATGGGGGTTGGGGGTGAGGGGTTGGTGTGGCTGTGGGATTTGGGTATGGGTGTTGGTGTGGGTGGGGATGGGGGTTGGGGGTGAGGGGTTGGTGTGGCTGTGGGATTTGGGTATGGGTATGGGTGTGGGTGTGGGTGGGGATGGGGGTTGGGGGTGAGGTGTTGGTGTGGCTGTGGGATTTGGGTATGGGTGTGGGTGTGGGTGGGTGTGGTTGGGGATGGGGGTTGGGGGTGAGGGGTTGGTGTAGCTGTGGGATTTGGGTATGGGTATGGGTGTGGGTGGGTGTGGGTGGGGATGGGTGTTGGGGTGAGGGGTTGGTGTGGCTGTGGGATTTGGGTGTCGGTATGGGTTTGGGTGGGGATGGTGGTGGGGATGGGTGTTGGGGTGAGGGGTTGGTGTGGCTATGGGATTTGGGTATGGGTGTGGGTGGGGATGTGGGTGGGGATGGGGGTTGGGGGTGAGGGGTTGGTGTGGCTGTGGGATTTGGGTATGGGTGTTGGTGTGGGTGGGTATGGGGTTGGGGGTGAAGGGTTGGTGTGGCTGTGGGATTTGGGTATGGGTGTGGGTGTGGGTGGGGATGTGGGTGGGGATGGGGGTTGGGGGTGAGGGGTTGGTGTGGCTGTGGCGTTTGGGTATGGGTGTGGGTGTGGGTATGGGTGTGGGTGTGGGTGGGGATGGGGGTTGGGGTGAGGGGTTGGTGTGGCTGTGGGATTTGGGTATGGGTATGGGTGTGGGTGGGGATGGGGGCTGGGGGTGAGGGGTTGGTGTGGGTGTGGGTGTGGGTATGGGTATGGGTGTGGGTGGGTGTGGGTGGGGATGGGTGTTGGGGTGAGGGGTTGGTGTGGCTGTGGGATTTGGGTGTCTGTATGGGTGTGGGTGGGGATGGTGGTGGGGATGGGTGTTGGGGTGAGGGGTTGGTGTGGCTATGGGATTTGGGGATGGGTTTTGGTGTGGGTGGGGATGGGGGTTGGGGTGAGGGGTTGGGGGTGAGGGGTTGGTGTGGCTGTGGGATTTGGGTGTGGGTGTGGGTGTGGGTGTGGGTGTGGGTGGGGATGGGGGTTGGGGATGGGCGGTTGGGGTGGCTGTGGGATTTGGGTGTGGGTGTGGGTGTGGGTGGGGATGGTGGCGGGGATGGGGGTTGGGGTGAGGGGTTGGTGTGGCTGTGGGATTTGGGTATGTGTGTGGGTGTAGGTGGGGATGGTGGCGGGGATGGGGGTTGGGGTGAGGGGTTGGTGTGGCTGTGGGATTTGGGTATGGGTGTGGGTGTGGGTGGGGATGGTGGCGGGGATGGGGGTTGGGGTGAGGGGTTGGTGTGGCTGTGGGATTTGGGTGTGGGTGTGGGTGTGGGTGGGGATGGGGGTTGGGGTGAGGGGTTGGTGTGGCTGTGGGATTTGGGTATGGGTGTGGGTGGGGATGGGGGTTGGGGGTGAGGGGTTGGTGTGGCTGTGGGATTTGGGTATGGGTGTGGGTGGGTGTGGGTGGGGATGAGGGTTGGGGGGAGGGGTTGGTGTGGCTGTGGGATTTGGGTATGGGTGTGGGTGGGTGTGGGTGGGGATGGGGGTTGGGGGGAGGGGTTGGTGTGGCTGTGGGATTTGGGTATGGGTGTGGGTGTGGGTGGGGATGGGGGTTGGGGGTGAGGGGTTGGTGTGGCTGTGGGATTTGGGTATGGGTTTTGGTGTGGGTGGGGGTGGGGGTGGGGGTGGGGATGGTGGTTGGGGGTGAGGGGTTGGTGTGGCTGTGGGATTTGGGTGTGGGTGTGGGTGTGGGTGGGGATGGGTGTTGGGGGTGATGGGTTGGTGTGGCTTTGGGATTTGGGTGTGGGTGTGGGTGTGGGTGGGGATGGGGTTTGGGGTGAGCGTTTGGTGTGCCTGTGGGATTTGGGTATGTGTGTGGGTGTGGGTGGGGATGGTGGTTGGGGTGAGGAGTTGGTGTGGTGAAGGGTTTTGGTGTGGGATTTGGGTGTGGGTGTGGGTGTGGGTTGGGATTGGGGTGGGGATGGGGGTTGGGGGGAGGGGTTGGTTTGGCTGTGGGATTTGGGTGTGGGTGTGGGTGTGGGTGTGGGTGTGGGTGTGGGTGGGGATGGTGTTGGGGATGGGGGTTGGGGGTGAGGGGTTGGTGTGGCTGTGGGATTTGGGTATGGGTGTGGGTGTGGGTGGGGATGGTGGTGGGGATGGGTGTTGGGGTGAGGGGTTGTTGTGGCTGTGGGATTTGGGTGTGAGTTTTGGTGTGGGTGGGGATGGGGGTTGGGGTGAGGGGTTGGGGGTGAGGGGTTGTTGTGGCTGTGGGATTTGGGTGTGGGTATGGGTGTGGGTGTGGGTGGGGATGGGGGTTGCGGATGAGCGGTTGGGGTGGCTGTGGGATTTGGGTGTGGGTTTGGGTGTGGGTGGGGATGGTGGCGGGGATGGGGGTTGGGGTGAGGGGTTGGTGTGGCTGTGGGATTTGGGTATGCGCTTTGGTGTGGGTGGGGATGGGGGTTGGGGTGGGGATGGGGGTTGGGGTCAGGGGTTGGTGTGGCTGTGGGATTTGGGTATGGGTGTGGGTGTGGGTGGGGATGGGGGTTGGGGTGATGGGTTGGTCTGGCTGTGGGATTTGGGTGTGGGTGTGGGTGGGGATGGTGGTGGGGATGGGGGTTGGGGTGAGGGGTTGGTGTGGCTGTGGGATTTGGGTATGCGCTTTGGTGTGGGTGGGGATGGGGGTTGGGGTGAGGGGTTGGTGTGGCTGTGGGATTTGGGTATGGGTGTGGGTGGGGATGGGGGTTGGGGTGAGGGGTTGGTGAGGCTGTGGGATTTGGGTATGGGTGTGGGTGGGTGTGGGTGGGGATGGGTGTTGGGGTGAGGGGTTGGTGTGGATGTGGGATTTGGGTATGGGTGTGGGTGTTGGTGTGGGTGGGGATGGGGGTTGGGGGTGAGGGGTTGGTGTGGCTGTGTATTTGGGTATGGGTGTGGGTGTGGGTGGGTGTGGGTGGGGATGGGGGTTGGGGTGAGGGGTTGGTGTGGCTGTGGGATTTGGGTATGGGTATGGGTGTGGGTGGGGATTGTGGTGGGGATGGGGGTTGGGGTGAGGGGTTGGTGTGGCTGTGGGATTTGGGTATGGGTATGGGTGTGGGTGGGGATGGTGGTGGGGTTGGGGGTAGGGGGTGAGGGGTTGGTGTGGCTGTGGGATTTGGGTATGGGTTTTGGTGTGGGTGGGGATGGGGGTTGAGGGTGAGGGGTTGGTGTGGCTGTGGGATTTGGGTATGGGTTTTGGTGTGGGTGGGGATGGGGGTTGAGGGTGAGGGGTTGGTGTGGCTGTGGGATTTGGGTTTGGGTGTTGGTGTGGGTGGGGATGGGGGTGGGGATGGGGATGGGGGTGAGGGTTTGGTGTGGCTGTGGGATTTGGGTATGGGTTTTGGTGTGGGTGGGGATGGGGGTTGGGGGTGAGGGGTTGGTGTGGCTGTGGGATTTGGGTATGGGTGTGCGTGGGGATGGGGGTTGGGGTGAGGGGTTGGTGTGGCTGTGGAATTTGGGTATGGGTGTGGCTGGGGATGGGGGTTGGGGTGAGGAGTTGGTGTGGCTGTGGGATTTGGGTATGGGTGTTGGTGTGGGTGGGGATGGGTGTTGGGGGGAGGGGTTGGTGTGGCTGTGGGATTTGGGTATGGGTGTGGGTGGGTGTGGGGGGATGGGTGTTGGGGTGAGGGGTTGGTGTGGGTGTGGGTGTGGGTGTGGGTGTGGGTGTGGGTGGGGATGGGGGTTGGGGGTGAGGGGTTGGTGTGGCTGTGGGATTTGGGTATGGGTGTGGGTGTGGGTGGGGATGGGGGTTGGGGGTGAGGGGTTGGTGTGGCTGTGGGATTTGGGTATGGGTGTGGGTGTGGGTGTGGGTGGGGATGGGGGTTGGGGTGAGGGGTTGGTGTGGCTGTGGGATTTGGGTATGGGTATGGGTGTGGGTGGGGATTGTGGTGGGGATGGGGGTTGGGGTGAGGGGTTGGTGTGGCTGTGGGATTTGGGTATGGGTATGGGTGTGGGTGGGGATGGTGGTGGGGTTGGGGGTGGGGGGTGAGGGGTTGGTGTGGCTGTGGGATTTGGGTATGGGTTTTGGTGTGGGTGGGGATGGGGGTTGAGGGTGAGGGGTTGGTGTGGCTGTGGGATTTGGGTATGGGTTTTGGTGTGGGTGGGGATGGGGGTTGAGGGTGAGGGGTTGGTGTGGCTGTGGGATTTGGGTTTGGGTGTTGGTGTGGGTGGGGATGGGGGTGGGGATGGGGATGGGGGTGAGGGTTTGGTGTGGCTGTGGGATTTGGGTATGGGTTTTGGTGTGGGTGGGGATGGGGGTTGGGGGTGAGGGGTTGGTGTGGCTGTGGGATTTGGGTATGGGTGTGCGTGGGGATGGGGGTTGGGGTGAGGGGTTGGTGTGGCTGTGGAATTTGGGTATGGGTGTGGCTGGGGATGGGGGTTGGGGTGAGGAGTTGGTGTGGCTGTGGGATTTGGGTATGGGTGTTGGTGTGGGTGGGGATGGGTGTTGGGGGGAGGGGTTGGTGTGGCTGTGGGATTTGGGTATGGGTGTGGGTGGGTGTGGGGGGATGGGTGTTGGGGTGAGGGGTTGGTGTGGGTGTGGGTGTGGGTGTGGGTGTGGGTGTGGGTGGGGATGGGGGTTGGGGGTGAGGGGTTGGTGTGGCTGTGTGATTTGGGTATGGGTGTGGGTGTGGGTGGGGATGGGGGGTTGGGGGTGAGGGGTTGGTGTGGCTGTGGGATTTGGGTATGGGTGTTGGTGTGGGTGGGGATGGGGGTTGGGGGTGAGGGGTTGGTGTGGCTGTGGGATTTGGGTATGGGTGTGGGTGTGGGTGTGGGTGGGGATGGGGGTTGGGGTGAGGTGTTGGTGTGGCTGTGGGATTTGGGTATGGGTGTGGGTGTGGGTGGGGATGGGGTTTGGGGGTGAGGGGTTGGTGTGGCTGTGGGATTTGGGTATGGGTGTGGGTGGGTGTGGGTGGGGATGGGTGTTGGGGTGAGGGGTTGGTGTGGCTGTGGGATTTGGGTGTCGGTATGGGTGTGGGTGGGGATGGTGGTGGGGATGGGTGTTGGGGTGAGGGGTTGGTGTGGCTATGGGATTTGGGTATGGGTGTGGGTGGGGATGTGGGTGGGGATGGGGGTTGGGGGTGAGGGGTTGGTGTGGCTGTGGCGTTTGGGTATGGGTGTGCGTGTGGGTATGGGTGGGGTTGGGGGTGGGGATGGGGGTTGGGGTGAGGGGTTGGTGTGGCTGTGGGATTTGGGTATGGGTGTGGGTGGGTGTGGGTGGGGATGGGTGTTGGGGTGAGGGGTTGGTGTGGCTGTGGGATTTGGGTGTCGGTATGGGTGTGGGTGGGGATGGTGGTGGGGATGGGGGTTGGGGTGAGGGGTTGGTGTGGCTGTGGGATTTGGGTGTGGGATTTGGGTGTGGGTGTGGGTGTGGGTGGGGATGGGGGTTGGGATGAGGGGTTGGTGTGGCTGTGGGATTTGGGTGTGGGTGTGGGTGTGGGTGGGTGTGGGTGGGGATGGGGGTTGGGGTGAGGGGTTGGTGTGGCTGTGGGATTTGGGTGTGGGTGTGGGTGTGGGTTGGGATGGGGGTGGGGATGGGGGTTGGGGTGAGGGGTTGGTGTGGCTGTGGGATTTGGGTATGGGTGTGGGTGGGTGTGGGTGGGGATGGGGGTTGGGGGGAGGTGTTGGTGTGGCTGTGGGATTTGGGTATGGGTTTTGGTGTGGGTGTGGGTGTGTGTGGGGATTGGGGTTGGGGGGAGGGGTTGGTTTTGCTGTGGGATTTGGGTGTGGGTGTGGGTGTGGGTGTGGGTGTGGGTGTGGGTGTGGGTGGGGATGGTGTTGGGGATGGGGGTTGGGGGGTGAGGGGTTGGTGTGGCTGTGGGATTTGGGTGTGGGTATGGGTGTGGGTGGGGATGGTGGTGGGGATGGGTGTTGGGGTGAGGGGTTGTTGTGTCTGTGGGATTTGGGTGTGAGTTTTGGTGTGGGTGGGGATGGGGGTTGGGGTGAGGGGTTGGTGTGGCTGTGGGATTTGTGTGTGGGTTTTGGGTGTGGGTGGGGATGGGGGTTGGGGATGAGCGGTTGGGGTGGCTGTGGGATTTGGGTGTGGGTGTGGGTGTGGGTGTGGGTGTGGGTGGGGATGGTGTTGGGGATGGGGGTTGGGGGTGAGGGGTTGGTGTGGCTGTGGGATTTGGGTATGGGTGTGGGTGTGGGTGGGGATGGTGGTGGGGATGGGTGTTGGGGTGAGGGTTGTTGTGGCTGTGGGATTTGGGTGTGAGTTTTGGTGTGGATGGGGATGGGGGTTGGGGTGAGGGGTTGGGGGTGAGGGGTTGTTGTGGCTGTGGGATTTGGGTGTGGGTATGGGTGTGAGTGTGGGTGGGGATGGGGGTTGGGGATGAGCGGTTGGGGTGGCTGTGGGATTTGGGTGTGGGTTTGGGTGTGGGTGGGGATGGTGGCGGGGATGGGGGTTGGGGTGAGGGGTTGGTGTGGCTGTGGGATTTGGGTATGCGCTTTGGTGTGGGTGGGGATGGGGGTTGGGGTGGGGATGGGGGTTGGGGTGAGGGGTTGGTGTGGCTGTGGGATTTGGGTATGGGTGTGGGTGTGGGTGGGGATGGGGGTTGGGGTGATGGGTTGGTCTGGCTGTGGGATTTGGGTGTGGGTGTGGGTGGGGATGGTGGTGGGGATGGGGGTTGGGGTGAGGGGTTGGTGTGGCTGTGGGATTTGGGTATGCGCTTTGGTGTGGGTGGGGATGGGGGTTGGGGTGAGGGGTTGGTGTGGCTGTGGGATTTGGGTATGGGTGTGGGTGGGGATGGGGGTTGGGGTGAGGGGTTGGTGAGGCTGTGGGATTTGGGTATGGGTGTGGGTGGGTGTGGGTGGGTGTGGGTGGGGATGGGTGTTGGGGTGAGGGGTTGGTGTGGATGTGGGATTTGGGTATGGGTGTGGGTGTTGGTGTGGGTGGGGATGGGGGTTGGGGGTGAGGGGTTGGTGTGGCTGTGTATTTGGGTATGGGTGTGGGTGTGGGTGGGTGTGGGTGGGGATGGGGGTTGGGGTGAGGGGTTGGTGTGGCTGTGGGATTTGGGTATGGGTATGGGTGTGGGTGGGGATTGTGGTGGGGATGGGGGTTGGGGTGAGGGGTTGGTGTGGCTGTGGGATTTGGGTATGGGTATGGGTGTGGGTGGGGATGGTGGTGGGGATGGGGGTAGGGGGTGAGGGGTTGGTGTGGCTGTGGGATTTGGGTATGGGTTTTGGTGTGGGTGGGGATGGGGGTTGAGGGTGAGGGGTTGGTGTGGCTGTGGGATTTGGGTTTGGGTGTTGGTGTGGGTGGGGATGGGGGTGGGGATGGGGATGGGGGTGAGGGTTTGGTGTGGCTGTGGATTTGGGTATGGGTTTTGGTGTGGGTGGGGATGGGGGTTGGGGGTGAGGGGTTGGTGTGGCTGTGGATTTGGGTGTGGGTGTGGGTGCGGGTGGGGATGGGGGTTGGGGTGAGGGGTTGGTGTGGCTGTGGAATTTGGGTATGGGTGTGGCTGGGGATGGGGGTTGGGGTGAGGAGTTGGTGTGGCTGTGGGATTTGGGTATGGGTGTTGGTGTGGGTGGGGATGGGTGTTGGGGGGAGGGGTTGGTGTGGCTGTGGGATTTGGGTATGGGTGTGGGTGGGTGTGGGGGGATGGGTGTTGGGGTGAGGGGTTGGTGTGGGTGTGGGTGTGGGTGTGGGTGTGGGTGTGGGTGGGGATGGGGGTTGGGGGTGAGGGGTTGGTGTGGCTGTGTGATTTGGGCATGGGTGTGGGTGTGGGTGGGGATGGGGGTTGGGGGTGAGGGGTTGGTGTGGCTGTGGGATTTGGGTATGGGTGTTGGTGTGGGTGGGGATGGGGGTTGGGGGTGAGGGTTGGTGTGGCTGTGGGATTTGGGTATGGGTGTGGGTGTGGGTGTGGGTGGGGATGGGGGTTGGGGGTGAGGTGTTGGTGTGGCTGTGGGATTTGGGTATGGGTGTGGGTGTGGGTGGGTGTGGTTGGGGATGGGGGTTGGGGGTGAGGGGTTGGTGTAGCTGTGGGATTTGGGTATGGGTATGGGTGTGGGTGGGTGTGGGTGGGGATGGGTGTTGGGGTGAGGGGTTGGTGTGGCTGTGGGATTTGGGTGTCGGTATGGGTGTGGGTGGGGATGGTGGTGGGGATGGGTGTTGGGGTGAGGGGTTGGTGTGGCTATGGGATTTGGGTATGGGTGTGGGTGGGGATGTGGGTGGGGATGGGGGTTGGGGGTGAGGGGTTGGTGTGGCTGTGGCGTTTGGGTATGGGTGTGCGTGTGGGTATGGGTGGGGTTGGGGGTGGGGATGGGGGTTGGGGTGAGGGGTTGGTGTGGCTGTGGGATTTGGGTATGGGTGTGGGTGGGTGTGGGTGGGGATGGGTGTTGGGGTGAGGGGTTGGAGTGGCTGTGGGATTTGGGTGTCGGTATGGGTGTGGGTGGGGATGGTGGTGGGGATGGGGGTTGGGGTGAGGGGTTGGTGTGGCTGTGGGATTTGGGTGTGGGATTTGGGTGTGGGTGTGGGTGTGGGTGGGATGGGGGTTGGGATGAGGGGTTGGTGTGGCTGTGGGATTTGGGTGTGGGTGTGGGTGTGGGTGGGTGTGGGTGGGATGGGGGTTGGGGTGAGGGGTTGGTGTGGCTGTGGGATTTGGGTGTGGGTGTGGGTGTGGGTTGGGATGGGGGTGGGGATGGGGGTTGGGGTGAGGGGTTGGTGTGGCTGTGGGATTTGGGTATGGGTGTGGGTGGGTGTGGGTGGTGATGGGGGTTGGGGGGAGGTGTTGGTGTGGCTGTGGGATTTGGGTATGGGTTTTGGTGTGGGTGTGGGTGTGTGTGGGGATGGGGGTTGGGGGGAGGGGTTGGTTTTGCTGTGGGATTTGGGTGTGGGTGTGGGTGTGGGTGTGGGTGTGGGTGTGGGTGTGGGTGGGGATGGTGTTGGGGATGGGGGTTGGGGGTGAGGGGTTGGTGTGGCTGTGGGATTTGGGTGTGGGTATGGGTGTGGGTGGGGATGGTGGTGGGGATGGGTGTTGGGGTGAGGGGTTGTTGTGTCTGTGGGATTTGGGTGTGAGTTTTGGTGTGGGTGGGGATGGGGGTTGGGGTGAGGGGTTGGTGTGGCTGTGGGATTTGGGTGTGGGTTTGGGTGTGGGTGGGGATGGGGGTTGGGGATGAGCGGTTGGGGTGGCTGTGGGATTTGGGTGTGGGTTTGGGTGTGTGTGGGGATGGTGGCGGGGATGGGGGTTGGGGCGAGGGGTTGGTGTGGCTGTGGGATTTGGGTATGTGTGTTGGTGTGGGTGGGGTTGGGGGTGGGGGATGTGGGTTGGGGTGAGGGGTTGGTGTGGCTGTGCGATTTGGGTATGCCCTTTGGTGTGGGTGGGGATGGGGGTTGGGGTGGGGATGGGGGTTGGGGTGAGGGGTTTGTGTGGCTGTGGATTTGGGTGTGGGTGTGGGATGGGGATGGGGGTGGGGATGGGGGTTGGGGGGAGGGGTTGGTGTGGCTGTGGGATTTGGGTGTGGGTGTGGGTGGGGATGGGGGGTTGGGGTGATGGGTTGGTCTGGCTGTGGATTTGGGTATGCGCTTTGGTGTGGGTGGGGATGGGGGGTTGGGGGTGAGGGGTTGGTGTGCTGTGGGGATTTGGGTATGGGTGTGGGTGTCGGTGGGGATGGGGGCTGGGGGTGAGGGGTTGGTGTGGCTGTGGGATTTGGGTATGGGTGTGGGTGTGGGTGTGGGTGTGGGTGTGGGTGTGGGTGTGGGTGGGGATGTGTTTGGGGATGGGGGTTGGGGGTGAGGGGTTGGTGTGGCTGTGGGATTTGGGTATGGGTGTGGGTGTGGGTGGGGATGGGGGTTGGGGTGATGGGTTGGTCTGGCTGTGGGATTTGGGTGTGGGTGTGGGTGGGGATGGTGGTGGGGATGGGGTTGGGGTGAGGGGTTGGTGTGGCTGTGGGATTTGGGTATGCGCTTTGGTGTGGGTGGGGATGGGGGTTGGGGTGAGGGGTTGGTGTGGCTGTGGGATTTGGGTATGGGTGTGGGTGGGGATGGGGGTTGGGGTGAGGGGTTGGTGAGGCTGTGGGATTTGGGTATGGGTGTGGGTGGGTGTGGGTGGGTGTGGGTGGGGATGGGTGTTGGGGTGAGGGGTTGGTGTGGATGTGGATTTGGGTATGGGTGTGGGTGTTGGTGTGGGTGGGGATGGGGGTTGGGGGTGAGGGGTTGGTGTGGCTGTGTATTTGGGTATGGGTGTGGGTGTGGGTGGGTGTGGGTGGGGATGGGGGTTGGGGTGAGGGGTTGGTGTGGCTGTGGGATTTGGGTATGGGTATGGGTGTGGGTGGGGATTGTGGTGGGGATGGGGGTTGGGGTGAGGGGTTGGTGTGGCTGTGGGATTTGGGTATGGGTATGGGTGTGGGTGGGGATGGTGGTGGGGATGGGGGTAGGGGGGTGAGGGGTTGGTGTGGCTGTGGGATTTGGGTATGGGTTTTGGTGTGGGTGGGGATGGGGGTTGAGGGTGAGGGTTGGTGTGGCTGTGGGATTTGGGTTTGGTGTTGGTGTGGGTGGGGATGGGGGTGGGGATGGGGATGGGGGTGAGGGTTTGGTGTGGCTGTGGGATTTGGGTATGGGTTTTGGTGTGGGTGGGGATGGGGGTTGGGGGTGAGGGGTTGGTGTGGCTGTGGGATTTGGGTGTGGTGTGGGTGCGGTGGGGATGGGGGTTGGGGTGAGGGGTTGGTGTGGCTGTGGAATTTGGGTATGGGTGTGGCTGGGGATGGGGGTTGGGGTGAGGAGTTGGTGTGGCTGTGGGATTTGGGTATGGGTGTTGGTGTGGGTGGGGATGGGTGTTGGGGGGAGGGGTTGGTGTGGCTGTGGGATTTGGGTATGGGTGTGGGTGGGTGTGGGGGATGGGTGTTGGGGTGAGGGAGTTTGGTGTGGGTGTGGGTGTGGGTGTGGGTGTGGGTGTGGGTGGGGATGGGGGTTGGGGGTGAGGGGTTGGTGTGGCTGTGTGATTTGGGTATGGGTGTGGGTGTGGGTGGGGATGGGGGTTGGGGGTGAGGGGTTGGTGTGGCTGTGGGATTTGGGTATGGGTGTTGGTGTGGGTGGGGATGGGGGTTGGGGGTGAGGGGTTGGTGTGGCTGTGGGATTTGGGTATGGGTGTGGGTGTGGGTGTGGGTGGGGATGGGGGTTGGGGGTGAGGTGTTGGTGTGGCTGTGGGATTTGGGTATGGGTGTGGGTGTGGGTGGGGATGGGGTTTGGGGGTGAGGGGTTGGTGTGGCTGTGGGATTTGGGTATGGGTGTGGGTGGGTGTGGGTGGGGATGGGTGTTGGGGTGAGGGGTTGGTGTGGCTGTGGGATTTGGGTGTCGGTATGGGTGTGGGTGGGGATGGTGGTGGGGATGGGTGTTGGGGTGAGGGGTTGGTGTGGCTATGGGATTTGGGTATGGGTGTGGGTGGGGATGTGGGTGGGGATGGGGGTTGGGGGTGAGGGGTTGGGTGTGGCTGTGGCGTTTGGGTATGGGTGTGCGTGTGGGTATGGGTGGGGTTGGGGGTGGGGATGGGGGTTGGGGTGAGGGGTTGGTGTGGCTGTGGGATTTGGGTATGGGTGTGGGTGGGTGTGGGTGGGGATGGGTGTTGGGGTGAGGGGTTGGTGTGGCTGTGGGATTTGGGTGTCGGTATGGGTGTGGGTGGGGATGGTGGTGGGGATGGGGGTTGGGGGTGAGGGGTTGGTGTGGCTGTGGGATTTGGGTGTGGGATTTGGGTGTGGGTGTGGGTGTGGGTGGGGATGGGGGGTTGGGATGAGGGGGTTGGTGTGGCTGTGGGATTTGGGTGTGGGTGTGGGTGTGGGTGGGTGTGGGTGGGATGGGGGTTGGGGTGAGGGGTTGGTGTGGCTGTGGATTTGGGTGTGGGTGTGGGTGTGGGTTGGGATGGGGGTGGGGATGGGGGTTGGGGTGAGGGGTTGGTGTGGCTGTGGGATTTGGGTATGGGTGTGGGTGGGTGTGGGTGGGGATGGGGGTTGGGGGGAGGTGTTGGTGTGGCTGTGGGATTTGGGTATGGGTTTTGGTGTGGGTGTGGGTGTGTGTGGGATTGGGTTGGGGGGAGGGGTTGGTTTTGCTGTGGGATTTGGGTGTGGGTGTGGGTGTGGGTGTGGGTGTGGGTGTGGGTGTGGGTGGGATGGTGTTGGGGATGGGGGTTGGGGGTGAGGGGTTGGTGTGGCTGTGGGATTTGGGTGTGGGTATGGGTGTGGGTGGGGATGGTGGTGGGGATGGGTGTTGGGGTGAGGGGTTGTTGTGTCTGTGGGATTGGGTGTGAGTTTTGGTGTGGGTGGGGATGGGGGTTGGGGTGAGGGGTTGGTGTGGCTGTGGGATTTGTGTGTGGGTTTGGGTGTGGGTGGGGATGGGGGTTGGGGATGAGCGGTTGGGGTGGCTGTGGGATTTGGGTGTGGGTGTGGGTGTGGGTGTGGGTGTGGGTGGGGATGGTGTTGGGGATGGGGGTTGGGGGTGAGGGGTTGGTGTGGCTGTGGGATTTGGGTATGGGTGTGGGTGTGGGTGGGGATGGTGGTGGGGATGGGTGTTGGGGTGAGGGGTTGTTGTGGCTGTGGGATTTGGGTGTGAGTTTTGGTGTGGGTGGGGATGGGGGTTGGGGTGAGGGGTTGGGGGTGAGGGGTTGTTGTGGCTGTGGGATTTGGGTGTGGGTATGGGTGTGGGTGTGGGTGGGGATGGGGGTTGGGGATGAGCGGTTGGGGTGGCTGTGGGATTTGGGTGTGGGTTTGGGTGTGGGTGGGGATGGTGGCGGGGATGGGGGTTGGGGTGAGGGGTTGGTGTGGCTGTGGGATTTGGGTATGCGCTTTGGTGTGGGTGGGGATGGGGGTTGGGGTGGGGATGGGGGTTGGGGTGAGGGGTTGGTGTGGCTGTGGGATTTGGGTATGGGTGTGGGTGTGGGTGGGGATGGGGGTTGGGGTGATGGGTTGGTCTGGCTGTGGGATTTGGGTGTGGGTGTGGGTGGGGATGGTGGTGGGGATGGGGGTTGGGGTGAGGGGTTGGTGTGGCTGTGGGATTTGGGTATGCGCTTTGGTGTGGGTGGGGAATGGGGGTTGGGGTGAGGGGTTGGTGTGGCTGTGGGATTTGGGTATGGGTGTGGGTGGGGATGGGGGTTGGGGTGAGGGGTTGGTGAGGCTGTGGGATTTGGGTATGGGTGTGGGTGGGTGTGGGTGGGTGTGGGTGGGGATGGGTGTTGGGGTGAGGGGTTGGTGTGGATGTGGGATTTGGGTATGGGTGTGGGTGTTGGTGTGGGTGGGGATGGGGGTTGGGGGTGAGGGGTTGGTGTGGCTGTGTATTTGGGTATGGGTGTGGGTGTGGGTGGGTGTGGGTGGGGATGGGGGTTGGGGTGAGGGGTTGGTGTGGCTGTGGGATTTGGGTATGGGTATGGGTGTGGGTGGGGATTGTGGTGGGGATGGGGGTTGGGGTGAGGGGTTGGTGTGGCTGTGGGATTTGGGTATGGGTATGGGTGTGGGTGGGGATGGTGGTGGGGATGGGGGTAGGGGGTGAGGGGTTGGTGTGGCTGTGGGATTTGGGTATGGGTTTTGGTGTGGGTGGGGATGGGGGTTGAGGGTGAGGGGTTGGTGTGGCTGTGGGATTTGGGTTTGGGTGTTGGTGTGGGTGGGGATGGGGGTGGGGATGGGGATGGGGGTGAGGGTTTGGTGTGGCTGTGGGATTTGGGTATGGGTTTTGGTGTGGGTGGGGATGGGGGTTGGGGGTGAGGGGTTGGTGTGGCTGTGGGATTTGGGTGTGGGTGTGGGTGCGGGTGGGGATGGGGGTTGGGGTGAGGGGTTGGTGTGGCTGTGGAATTTGGGTATGGGTGTGGCTGGGGATGGGGGTTGGGGTGAGGAGTTGGTGTGGCTGTGGGATTTGGGTATGGGTGTTGGTGTGGGTGGGGATGGGTGTTGGGGGGAGGGGTTGGTGTGGCTGTGGGATTTGGGTATGGGTGTGGGTGGGTGTGGGGGGATGGGTGTTGGGGTGAGGGGTTGGTGTGGGTGTGGGTGTGGGTGTGGGTGTGGGTGTGGGTGGGGATGGGGGTTGGGGGTGAGGGGTTGGTGTGGCTGTGTGATTTGGGCATGGGTGTGGGTGTGGGTGGGGATGGGGGTTGGGGGTGAGGGGTTGGTGTGGCTGTGGGATTTGGGTATGGGTGTTGGTGTGGGTGGGGATGGGGGTTGGGGGTGAGGGGTTGGTGTGGCTGTGGGATTTGGGTATGGGTGTGGGTGTGGGTGTGGGTGGGGATGGGGGTTGGGGGTGAGGTGTTGGTGTGGCTGTGGGATTTGGGTATGGGTGTGGGTGTGGGTGGTGGGATGGGGTTGGGGGTGAGGGGTTGGTGTAGGCTGTGGGATTTGGGTATGGGTGTGGGTGGGTGTGGGTGGGGATGGGTGTTGGGGTGAGGGGTTGGTGTGGCTGTGGGATTTGGGTGTCGGTATGGGTGTGGGTGGGGATGGTGGTGGGGATGGGTGTTGGGGTGAGGGGTTGGTGTGGCTATGGGATTTGGGTATGGGTGTGGGTGGGGATGTGGGTGGGGATGGGGGTTGGGGGTGAGGGGTTGGTGTGGCTGTGGCGTTTGGGTATGGGTGTGCGTGTGGGTATGGGTGGGGTTGGGGGTGGGGATGGGGGTTGGGGTGAGGGGTTGGTGTGGCTGTGGGATTTGGGTATGGGTGTGGGTGGGTGTGGGTGGGGATGGGTGTTGGGGTGAGGGGTTGGTGTGGCTGTGGGATTTGGGTGTCGGTATGGGTGTGGGTGGGGATGGTGGTGGGGATGGGGGTTGGGGTGAGGGGTTGGTGTGGCTGTGGGATTTGGGTGTGGGATTTGGGTGTGGGTGTGGGTGTGGGTGGGGATGGGGGTTGGGATGAGGGGTTGGTGTGGCTGTGGGATTTGGGTGTGGGTGTGGGTGTGGGTGGGTGTGGGTGGGGATGGGGGTTGGGGTGAGGGGTTGGTGTGGCTGTGGGATTTGGGTGTGGGTGTGGGTGTGGGTTGGGATGGGGGTGGGGATGGGGGTTGGGGTGAGGGGTTGGTGTGGCTGTGGGATTTGGGTATGGGTGTGGGTGGGTGTGGGTGGTGATGGGGGTTGGGGGGAGGTGTTGGTGTGGCTGTGGGATTTGGGTATGGGTTTTGGTGTGGGTGTGGGTGTGTGTGGGGATGGGGGTTGGGGGGAGGGGTTGGTTTTGCTGTGGGATTTGGGTGTGGGTGTGGGTGTGGGTGTGGGTGTGGGTGTGGGTGTGGGTGGGGATGGTGTTGGGGATGGGGGTTGGGGGTGAGGGGTTGGTGTGGCTGTGGGATTTGGGTGTGGGTATGGGTGTGGGTGGGGATGGTGGTGGGGATGGGTGTTGGGGTGAGGGGTTGTTGTGTCTGTGGGATTTGGGTGTGAGTTTTGGTGTGGGTGGGGATGGGGGTTGGGGTGAGGGGTTGGTGTGGCTGTGGGATTTGTGTGTGGGTTTGGGTGTGGGTGGGGATGGGGGTTGGGGATGAGCGGTTGGGGTGGCTGTGGGATTTGGGTGTGGGTGTGGGTGTGGGTGTGGTGTGGGGGGATGGTGTCTGGGGATGGGGGTTGGGGGTAGGGGTTGGTGTGGCTGTGGGATTTGGGTATGTGTGTTGGTGTGGGTGGGGTTGGGGGTGGGGATGTGGGTTGGGGTGAGGGGTTGGTGTGGCTGTGGGATTTGGGTATGCCCTTTGGTGTGGGTGGGGATGGGGGTTGGGGTGGGGATGGGGGTTGGGGTGAGGGGTTGGTGTGGCTGTGGGATTTGGGTGTGGGTGTGGGATGGGGATGGGGGTGGGGATGGGGGTTGGGGGGAGGGGTTGGTGTGGCTGTGGGATTTGGGTGTGGGTGTGGGTGGGGATGGGGGTTGGGGTGATGGGTTGGTCTGGCTGTGGGATTTGGGTATGCGCTTTGGTGTGGGTGGGGATGGGGGTTGGGGTGAGGGGTTGGTGTGGCTGTGGGATTTGGGTATGGGTGTGGGTGTCGGTGGGGATGGGGGCTGGGGGTGAGGGGTTGGTGTGGCTGTGGGATTTGGGTATGGGTGTGGGTGTGGGTGGGGATGTGGGTATGGTGGTGGGATGGGGGTTGGGGTGAGGGGTTGGTGTGGCTGTGGGATTTGGGTATGGGTGTGGGTGTGGGTGGGGATGGGGGTTGGGGTGATGGGTTGGTCTGGCTGTGGGATTTGGGTGTGGGTGTGGGTGGGGATGGTGGTGGGGATGGGGGTTGGGGTGAGGGGTTGGTGTGGCTGTGGGATTTGGGTATGCGCTTTGGTGTGGGTGGGGATGGGGGTTGGGGTGAGGGGTTGGTGTGGCTGTGGGATTTGGGTATGGGTGTGGGTGGGGATGGGGGTTGGGGTGAGGGGTTGGTGTGGATGTGGGATTTGGGTATGGGTGTGGGTGTTGGTGTGGGTGGGGATGGGGGTTGGGGGTGAGGGGTTGGTGTGGCTGTGTATTTGGGTATGGGTGTGGGTGTGGGTGGGTGTGGGTGGGGATGGGGGTTGGGGTGAGGGGTTGGTGTGGCTGTGGGATTTGGGTATGGGTATGGGTGTGGGTGGGGATTGTGGTGGGGATGGGGGTTGGGGTGAGGGGTTGGTGTGGCTGTGGGATTTGGGTATGGGTATGGGTGTGGGTGGGGATGGTGGTGGGGATGGGGGTAGGGGGTGAGGGGTTGGTGTGGCTGTGGGATTTGGGTATGGGTTTTGGTGTGGGTGGGGATGGGGGTTGAGGGTGAGGGGTTGGTGTGGCTGTGGGATTTGGGTTTGGGTGTTGGTGTGGGTGGGGATGGGGGTGGGGATGGGGATGGGGGTGAGGGTTTGGTGTGGCTGTGGGATTTGGGTATGGGTTTTGGTGTGGGTGGGGATGGGGGTTGGGGGTGAGGGGTTGGTGTGGCTGTGGGATTTGGGTGTGGGTGTGGGTGCGGGTGGGGATGGGGGTTGGGGTGAGGGGTTGGTGTGGCTGTGGAATTTGGGTATGGGTGTGGCTGGGGATGGGGGTTGGGGTGAGGAGTTGGTGTGGCTGTTGGATTTGGGTATGGGTGTTGGTGTGGGTGGGGATGGGTGTTGGGGGGAGGGGTTGGTGTGGCTGTGGGATTTGGGTATGGGTGTGGGTGGGTGTGGGGGGATGGGTGTTGGGGTGAGGGGTTGGTGTGGGTGTGGGTGTGGGTGTGGGTGTGGGTGTGGGTGGGGATGGGGGTTGGGGGTGAGGGGTTGGTGTGGCTGTGTGATTTGGGCATGGGTGTGGGTGTGGGTGGGGATGGGGGTTGGGGGTGAGGGGTTGGTGTGGCTGTGGGATTTGGGTATGGGTGTTGGTGTGGGTGGGGATGGGGGTTGGGGGTGAGGGGTTGGTGTGGCTGTGGGATTTGGGTATGGGTGTGGGTGTGGGTGTGGGTGGGGATGGGGGTTGGGGGTGAGGTGTTGGTGTGGCTGTGGGATTTGGGTATGGGTGTGGGTGTGGGTGGGTGTGGTTGGGGATGGGTGTTGGGGTGAGGGGTTGGTGTGGCTGTGGGATTTGGGTGTCGGTATGGGTGTGGGTGGGGATGGTGGTGGGGATGGGTGTTGGGGTGAGGGGTTGGTGTGGCTATGGGATTTGGGTGTCGGTATGGGTGTGGGTGGGGATGGTGGTGGGGATGGGTGTTGGGGTGAGGGGTTGGTGTGGCTATGGGATTTGGGTATGGGTGTGGGTGGGGATGTGGGTGGGGATGGGGGTTGGGGGTGAGGGGTTGGTGTGGCTGTGGCGTTTGGGTATGGGTGTGCGTGTGGGTATGGGTGGGGTTGGGGGTGGGGATGGGGGTTGGGGTGAGGGGTTGGTGTGGCTGTAGGATTTGGGTATGGGTGTGGGTGGGTGTGGGTGGGGATGGGTGTTGGGGTGAGGGGTTGGAGTGGCTGTGGGATTTGGGTGTCGGTATGGGTGTGGGTGGGGATGGTGGTGGGGATGGGGGTTGGGGTGAGGGGTTGGTGTGGCTGTGGGATTTGGGTGTGGGATTTGGGTGTGGGTGTGGGTGTGGGTGGGGATGGGGGTTGGGATGAGGGGTTGGTGTGGCTGTGGGATTTGGGTGTGGGTGTGGGTGTGGGTGGGTGTGGGTGGGGATGGGGGTTGGGGTGAGGGGTTGGTGTGGCTGTGGGATTTGGGTGTGGGTGTGGGTGTGGGTTGGGATGGGGGTGGGGATGGGGGTTGGGGTGAGGGGTTGGTGTGGCTGTGGGATTTGGGTATGGGTGTGGGTGGGTGTGGGTGGTGATGGGGGTTGGGGGGAGGTGTTGGTGTGGCTGTGGGATTTGGGTATGGGTTTTGGTGTGGGTGTGGGTGTGGGTGGGGATGGGGGTTGGGGGGAGGGGTTGGTTTTGCTGTGGGATTTGGGTGTGGGTGTGGGTGTGGGTGTGGGTGTGGGTGTGGGTGTGGGTGGGGATGGTGTTGGGGATGGGGGTTGGGGGTGAGGGGTTGGTGTGGCTGTGGGATTTGGGTGTGGGTATGGGTGTGGGTGGGGATGGTGGTGGGGATGGGTGTTGGGGTGAGGGGTTGTTGTGTCTGTGGGATTTGGGTGTGAGTTTTGGTGTGGGTGGGGATGGGGGTTGGGGTGAGGGGTTGGTGTGGCTGTGGGATTTGTGTGTGGGTTTGGGTGTGGGTGGGGATGGGGGTTGGGGATGAGCGGTTGGGGTGGCTGTGGGATTTGGGTGTGGGTGTGGGTGTGGTGTGGGTGGGGATGGTGGCTGGGGATGGGGGTTGGGGCTGAGGGGTTGGTGTGGCTGTGGGATTTGGGTATGTGTGTTGGTGTGGGTGGGGATGGTGGTGGGGATGTGTGTTGGGGTGAGGGGTTGTTGTGGCTGTGGGATTTGGGTATGCCCTTTGGTGTGGGTGGGGATGGGGGTTGGGGTGATGGGGGTTGGGGGTGAGGGGTTGTTGTGGCTGTGGGATTTGGGTGTGGGTGTGGGATGTGGGTGGGGGTGGGGATGGGGGTTGGGGGATGAGCGGTTGGTGTGGCTGTGGGATTTGGGTGTGGGTTTGGGTGTGGGTGGGGATGGTGGCGGGGATGGGGGTTGGGGTGAGGGGTTGGTGTGGCTGTGGGATTTGGGTATGCGCTTTGGTGTGGGTGGGGATGGGGGTTGGGGTGGGGATGGGGGTTGGGGTGAGGGGTTGGTGTGGCTGTGGGATTTGGGTATGGGTGTGGGTGTGGGTGGGGATGGGGGTTGGGGTGATGGGTTGGTCTGGCTGTGGGATTTGGGTGTGGGTGTGGGTGGGGATGGTGGTGGGGATGGGGGTTGGGGTGAGGGGTTGGTGTGGCTGTGGGATTTGGGTATGCGCTTTGGTGTGGGTGGGGATGGGGGTTGGGGTGAGGGGTTGGTGTGGCTGTGGGATTTGGGTATGGGTGTGGGTGGGGATGGGGGTTGGGGTGAGGGGTTGGTGAGGCTGTGGGATTTGGGTATGGGTGTGGGTGGGTGTGGGTGGGTGTGGGTGGGGATGGGTGTTGGGGTGAGGGGTTGGTGTGGATGTGGGATTTGGGTATGGGTGTGGGTGTTGGTGTGGGTGGGGATGGGGGTTGGGGGTGAGGGGTTGGTGTGGCTGTGTATTTGGGTATGGGTGTGGGTGTGGGTGGGTGTGGGTGGGGATGGGGGTTGGGGTGAGGGGTTGGTGTGGCTGTGGGATTTGGGTATGGGTATGGGTGTGGGTGGGGATTGTGGTGGGGATGGGGGTTGGGGTGAGGGGTTGGTGTGGCTGTGGGATTTGGGTATGGGTATGGGTGTGGGTGGGGATGGTGGTGGGGATGGGGGTAGGGGGTGAGGGGTTGGTGTGGCTGTGGGATTTGGGTATGGGTTTTGGTGTGGGTGGGGATGGGGGTTGAGGGTGAGGGGTTGGTGTGGCTGTGGGATTTGGGTTTGGGTGTTGGTGTGGGTGGGGATGGGGGTGGGGATGGGGATGGGGGTGAGGGTTTGGTGTGGCTGTGGGATTTGGGTATGGGTTTTGGTGTGGGTGGGGATGGGGGTTGGGGGTGAGGGGTTGGTGTGGCTGTGGGATTTGGGTGTGGGTGTGGGTGCGGGTGGGGATGGGGGTTGGGGTGAGGGGTTGGTGTGGCTGTGGAATTTGGGTATGGGTGTGGCTGGGGATGGGGGTTGGGGTGAGGAGTTGGTGTGGCTGTGGGATTTGGGTATGGGTGTTGGTGTGGGTGGGGATGGGTGTTGGGGGGAGGGGTTGGTGTGGCTGTGGGATTTGGGTATGGGTGTGGGTGGGTGTGGGGGGATGGGTGTTGGGGTGAGGGGTTGGTGTGGGTGTGGGTGTGGGTGTGGGTGTGGGTGTGGGTGGGGATGGGGGTTGGGGGTGAGGGGTTGGTGTGGCTGTGTGATTTGGGCATGGGTGTGGGTGTGGGTGTGGGTGGGGATGGGGGTTGGGGGTGAGGGGTTGGTGTGGCTGTGGGATTTGGGTATGGGTGTTGGTGTGGGTGGGGATGGGGGTTGGGGGTGAGGGGTTGGTGTGGCTGTGGGATTTGGGTATGGGTGTGGGTGTGGGTGTGGGTGGGGATGGGGGTTGGGGGTGAGGTGTTGGTGTGGCTGTGGGATTTGGGTATGGGTGTGGGTGTGGGTGGGTGTGGTTGGGGATGGGGGTTGGGGGTGAGGGGTTGGTGTAGCTGTGGGATTTGGGTATGGGTATGGGTGTGGGTGGGTGTGGGTGGGGATGGGTGTTGGGGTGAGGGGTTGGTGTGGCTGTGGGATTTGGGTGTCGGTATGGGTGTGGGTGGGGATGGTGGTGGGGATGGGTGTTGGGGTGAGGGGTTGGTGTGGCTATGGGATTTGGGTATGGGTGTGGGTGGGGATGTGGGTGGGGATGGGGGTTGGGGGTGAGGGGTTGGTGTGGCTGTGGCGTTTGGGTATGGGTGTGCGTGTGGGTATGGGTGGGGTTGGGGGTGGGGATGGGGGTTGGGGTGAGGGGTTGGTGTGGCTGTGGGATTTGGGTATGGGTGTGGGTGGGTGTGGGTGGGGATGGGTGTTGGGGTGAGGGGTTGGAGTGGCTGTGGGATTTGGGTGTCGGTATGGGTGTGGGTGGGGATGGTGGTGGGGATGGGAGTTGGGGTGAGGGGTTGGTGTGGCTGTGGGATTTGGGTGTGGGATTTGGGTGTGGGTGTGGGTGTGGGTGGGGATGGGGGTTGGGATGAGGGGTTGGTGTGGCTGTGGGATTTGGGTGTGGGTGTGGGTGTGGGTGGGTGTGGGTGGGGATGGGGGTTGGGGTGAGGGGTTGGTGTGGCTGTGGGATTTGGGTGTGGGTGTGGGTGTGGGTTGGGATGGGGGTGGGGATGGGGGTTGGGGTGAGGGGTTGGTGTGGCTGTGGGATTTGGGTATGGGTGTGGGTGGGTGTGGGTGGTGATGGGGGTTGGGGGGAGGTGTTGGTGTGGCTGTGGGATTTGGGTATGGGTTTTGGTGTGGGTGTGGGTGTGGGTGGGGATGGGGGTTGGGGGGAGGGGTTGGTTTTGCTGTGGGATTTGGGTGTGGGTGTGGGTGTGGGTGTGGGTGTGGGTGTGGGTGTGGGTGGGGATGGTGTTGGGGATGGGGGTTGGGGGTGAGGGGTTGGTGTGGCTGTGGGATTTGGGTGTGGGTATGGGTGTGGGTGGGGATGGTGGTGGGGATGGGTGTTGGGGTGAGGGGTTGTTGTGTCTGTGGGATTTGGGTGTGAGTTTTGGTGTGGGTGGGGATGGGGGTTGGGGTGAGGGGTTGGTGTGGCTGTGGGATTTGGGTGTGGGTTTGGGTGTGGGTGGGGATGGGGGTTGGGGATGAGCGGTTGGGGTGGCTGTGGGATTTGGGTGTGGGTTTGGGTGTGTGTGGGGATGGTGGCGGGGATGGGGGTTGGGGCGAGGGGTTGGTGTGGCTGTGGGATTTGGGTATGTGTGTTGGTGTGGGTGGGGTTGGGGGTGGGGATGTGGGTTGGGGTGAGGGGTTGGTGTGGCTGTGGGATTTGGGTATGCCCTTTGGTGTGGGTGGGGATGGGGGTTGGGGTGGGGATGGGGGTTGGGGTGAGGGGTTGGTGTGGCTGTGGGATTTGGGTGTGGGTGTGGGATGGGGATGGGGGTGGGGATGGGGGTTGGGGGGAGGGGTTGGTGTGGCTGTGGGATTTGGGTGTGGGTGTGGGTGGGGATGGGGGTTGGGGTGATGGGTTGGTCTGGCTGTGGGATTTGGGTATGCGCTTTGGTGTGGGTGGGGATGGGGGTTGGGGTGAGGGGTTGGTGTGGCTGTGGGATTTGGGTATGGGTGTGGGTGTCGGTGGGGATGGGGGCTGGGGGTGAGGGGTTGGTGTGGCTGTGGGATTTGGGTATGGGTGTGGGTGTGGGTGGGGATGTGGGTATGGGTGTGGGTGGGGATGGGGGTTGGGGGTGAGGGTTTGGTGTGGCTGTGGGATTTGGGTATGGGTGTGGGTGTGGGTGTGGGTGGGGATGGGGGTTGGGGTGAGGGGTTGGTGTGGCTGTGGGATTTGGGTATGGGTGTGGGTGTGGGTGTGGGTGTGGGTGTGGGTGTGGGTGTGGGTGGGGATGTGTTTGGGGATGGGGGTTGGGGGTGAGGGGTTGGTGTGGCTGTGGGATTTGGGTATGGGTGTTGGTGTGGGTGGGGATGGGGGTTGGGGGTGAGGGGTTGGTGTGGCTGTGGGATTTGGGTATGGGTGTGGGTGTGGGTGTGGGTGTGGGTGTGGGTGGGGATGTGGGTGGGGATGGGGGTTGGGGGTGACGGGTTGGTGTGGCTGTGGGATTTGGGTATGGGTGTGGGTGTGGGTGGGGATGTGGGTGGGGATGGGGGTTGGGGGTGAGGGGTTGGTGTGGCTGTGGGATTTGGGTATGGGTGTTGGTGTGGGTGTGGATGGGGGTTGGGCTGAGGGGTTGGTGTGGCTGTGGGATTTGGGTGTGGGTGTGGGTGTGGGTGGGTGTGGGTGGGGATGGGGGTTGGGGTGAGGGGTTGGTGTGGCTGTGGGATTTGGGTATGGGTTTTGGTGTGGGTGGGGATGGGGATGGGGGTGGGGATGGGGGTTGGGGGTGTGGGGTTGGTGTGGCTGTGGGATTTGGGTATGGGTGTGGGTAGGGATGGGGGTGTGGTTGGGGGTTGTGGGTGTGGGGTTGGTGTGGCTGTGGGATTTGGGTGTGGGTGTGGGTGTTGGTGTGGGTGTGGGTGTGGGTGGGGATTGGGGTGGGGTTGGGGGTTGGGGGTGTGGGGTTGGTGTGGCTGTGGGATTTGGGTATGGGTGTGGGTGTGGGTGGGGATGCGGGTTGGGGGTGAGGGTTCGGTGTGGCTGTGGGATTTGGGTATGGGTGTTGGTGTGGGTGGGGATGGGGGTTGTGAGTGAGGGGTTGGTGTGGCTGTGGGATTTGGGTATGGGTGTGGGTGTGGGTGGGGATGGGGTTGGGGGTGAGGGGTTGGTGTGGCTGTGGGATTTGGGTATGGGTGTGGGTGTGGGTGGGGATGGGGGTGGGGATGGGGTTTGGGGTGAGGGGTTGGTGTGGCTGTGGGATTTGGGTATGGGTGTGGGTGTGGGTGAGGGTTTGGTGTGGCTGTGGGATTTGGGTGTGGGTATGGGTGTGGGTGGGGATGGGGGTTGGGGTGAGCGGTTGGGGGTGAGGGGTTGGTGTGGCTCTGGGATTTGGGTGTGGGTATGGGTGTGGGTGGGGATGGGGGTTAGGGGTGAGGGGTTGGTGTGGCTGTGGGATTTGGGTATGCGCTTTGGTGTGGGTGGGGATGGGGGTTGGGGTGAGCGGTTGGGGTGAGGGGTTGGTGTGGCTGTGGGATTTGGGTGTGGGTGTGGGTGGGGATGGGGGTTGGGGTGCGGGGTTGGTGTGGCTGTGGGATTTGGGTGTGGGTGTGGGTGGGGATGGTGGTGGGGATGGGGGTTGGGGTGAGGGGTTGGTGTGGCTGTGGGATTTGTTTATGGGCTTTGGTGTGGGTGGGGATGGGGGTTGGGGTGAGGGGTTGGTGTGGCTGTGGGTTTTGGGTATGGGTGTGGGTGTGGGTGGGGATGGGGGTTGGGGTGAGGGGTTGGGGGTGAGGGTTTGGTGTGGCTGTGGGATTTGGGTATGGGTGTGGGTGTGGGTGTGTGTGGGGATGGGGGTTGGGGGGAGGGATTTGTGTGGCTGTGGGATTTGGGTATGGGTGTGGGTGGGGATGGGGGTTGGGGGTGGGGGTTGGGGTGAGGGGTTGGTGTGGCTGTGGGATTTGGGTATGGGTGTGGGTGTGGGTGTGGGTGGGGATGGGGGTTGGGGTGAGGGGTTGGTGTGGCTGTGGGATTTGGGTATGGGTGTGGGTGGGGATGGGGGTTGGGGTGAGGGGTTGGTGTGGCTGTGGGATTTGGGTGTGGGTGTGGGTGTGGGTGGGGATGGTGGTTGGGGTGAGGGTTTGGTGTGGCTGTGGGATTTGGGTATGGGTGTGGGTGTGGGTGGGGATGGGGGTGGGGATGGGGGTTGGGGTGAGGGGTGGGTGTGGCTGTGGGATTTGGGTATGGGTAAGGGTGTGGGTGTGGGTGGGGATGGGGGTTGGGGTGAGGGGTTGGTGTGGCTGTGGGATTTGGGTGTGGGTGGGTGTGGGTGGGGATGGGGGTTGGGGTGAGGGGTTGGTGTGGCTGTGGGATTTGGGTATGGGTATGGGTGTGGGTGGGTGTGGGTGGGGATGGGGGTTGGGGTGAGGGGTTGGTGTGGCTGTGGGATTTGGGTGTGGGTGGGTGTGGGTGGGGATGGGGGTTGGGGTGAGGGGTTGGTGTGGCTGTGGGATTTGGGTATGGGTGTGGGTGTGGGTGGGGATGGGGGTGGGGATGGGGGTTGGGGTGAGGGGTTGGTGTGGCTGTGGGATTTGGGTATGGGTGTGGGTGTGGGTGAGGGTTTGGTGTGGCTGTGGGATTTGGGTGTGGGTATGGGTGTGGGTGGGGATGGGGGTTGGGGTGAGCGGTTGGGGGTGAGGGGTTGGTGTGGCTCTGGGATTTGGGTGTGGGTATGGGTGTGGGTGGGGATGGGGGATAGGGTGAGGGGTTGGTGTGGCTGTGGGATTTGTGTATGGGTTTTGGTGTGGGTGGGGATGGGGGTTGGGGTGAGCGGTTGGGGGTGAGGGGTTGGTGTGGCTGTGGGATTTGGGTGTGGGTGTGGGTGTGGGTGGGGATGGGGGGTGGGGTTGGTGTGGCTGTGGGATTTGGGTGTGGGTGTGGGTGGGGATGGGGGTTGGGGTGCGGGGTTGGTGTGGCTGTGGGATTTGGGTGTGGGTGGGGGTGGGGATGGTGGTGGGGATGGGGGTTGGGGTGAGGGGTTGGTGTGGCTGTGGGATTTGTTTATGGGCTTTGGTGTGGGTGGGGATGGGGGTTGGGGTGAGGAGTTGGTGTGGCTGTGGGTTTTGGGTATGGGTGTGGGTGTGGGTGGGGATGGGGGTTGGGGTGAGGGGTTGGGGGTGAGGGTTTGGTGTGGCTGTGGGATTTGGGTATGGGTGTGGGTGTGGGTGTGGGTGGGGATGGGGGTTGGGGGGAGGGGTTGGTGTGGCTTTGGGATTTGGGTATGGGTGTGGGTGTGGGTGTGGGTGGGGATGGGGGTTGGGGGGAGGGATTTGTGTGGCTGTGGGATTTGGGTATGGGTGTGGGTGGGGATGGGGGTTGGGGGTGGGGGTTGGGGTGAGGGGTTGGTGTGGCTGTGGGATTTGGGTATGGGTGTGGGTGTGGGTGTGGGTGGGGATGGGGGTTGGGGTGAGGGGTTGGTGTGGCTGTGGGATTTGGGTGTGGGTGTGGGTGTGGGTGGGGATGGTGGTTGGGGTGAGGGTTTGGTGTGGCTGTGGGATTTGGGTATGGGTGTGGGTGTGGGTGGGGATGGGGGTGGGGATGGGGGTTGGGGTGAGGGGTGGGTGTGGCTGTGGGATTTGGGTATGGGTAAGGGTGTGGGTGTGGGTGGGGATGGGGGTTGGGGTGAGGGGTTGGTGTGGCTGTGGGATTTGGGTGTGGGTGGGTGTGGGTGGGGATGGGGGTTGGGGTGAGGGGTTGGTGTGGCTGTGGGATTTGGGTATGGGTGTGGGGTGGGTGTGGGGTGGGGGGATGGGGGTTGGGGTGAGGGGTTGGTGTGACTGTGGGATTTGGGTATGGGTATGGGTGTGGGTGGGTGTGGGTGGGGATGGGGGTTGGGGTGAGGGGTTGGTGTGGCTGTGGGATTTGGGTGTGGGTGGGTGTGGGTGGGGATGTGGGTTGGGGTGAGGGGTTGGTGTGGCTGTGGGATTTGGGTATGGGTGTGGGTGTGGGTGGGGATGGGGGTTGGGGTGAGGGGTTGAGGGTGAGGGGTTGGTGTGGCTGTGGGATTTGGGTATGGGTATGGGTGTGGGTGGGGATGGGGGTTGGGGTGAGGGGTTGGGGGTGAGGGGTTGGTGTGGCTGTGGGATTTGGGTGTGGGTGTGGGTGTGGGTGTGGGTGGGGATGGGGGTTGGGGTGAGGGGTTGGGGGTGAGGGGTTGGTGTGGCTGTGGGATTTGGGTGTGGGTGTGGGTATGGGTGTGGGTGTGGGTGTGGGTGTGGGTGGGGATGGGGGTTGGGGTGAGGGGTTGGTGTGGCTGTGGGATTTGGGTATGGGTGTGGGTGGGTGTGGGTGGGGATGTGTGTTGGGGGGAGGGGTTGGTGTGGCTTTGGGATTTGGGTATGGGTGTTGGTGTGGGTGGGGATGGGGGTTGGGGTGAGGGGTTGGTGTGGATGTGGGATTTGGGTATGGGTGTGGGTGTGGGTGTTGGTGTGGGTGGGGATGGGGGCTGGGGGTGAGGGGTTGGTGTGGCTGTGGAATTTGGGTATGGGTGTTGGTGTGGGTGGGGATGGTGTTTGGGGTGAGGGGTTGGTGTGGCTGTGGGATTTTGGTATGGGTGTGGGTGGGTGTGGGTGGGGATGGGGGCTGGGGGTGAGGGGTTTGTGTGGCTGTGGAATTTGGGTATGGGTGTGGGTGTGGGTGTGGGTGTGGGTGTGGGTGTTGGTGTGGGTGGGGATGGTGTTTGGGGTGAGGGGTTGGTGTGGCTGTGGGATTTGGGTATGGGTGTGGGTGGGTATGGGGGTGGGGATCGGGGTGGGGATGGTGGTTCGGGTGAGGGGTTGGTGTGGCTGTGGGATTTGGGTATGGGTGTCGGTGTGGGTGGGGATGGTGGTTGGGGTGAGGGGTTGGTGTGGCTGTGGGATTTGGGTATGGGTGTGGGTGTGGGTGGGGATGGGGGTTGGGGGTGAGGGGTTGGTGTGGCTGTGGGATTTGGGTGTGGGTATGGGTGTTGGTGTGGGTGGGGATGGGGGTTGGGGTGAGGGGTTGGTGTGGCTGTGTATTTGGGTATGGGTGTGGGTGTGGGTGGGTGTGGGTGGGGATGGGGGTTGGGGTGAGGGGTTGGTGTGGCTGTGGGATTTGGGAGTGGGTGTGGGTTTGGGTGGGGATGGTGGTGGGGTTGGGGTTTGGGGTGAGGGGTTGGTGTGGCTGTGGGATTTGGGTATGGGTATGGGTGTGGGTGGGGATGGTGGTGGGGATGGGGGTAGGGGGTGAGGGGTTGGTGTGGCTTTGGGATTTGGGTATGGGTTTTGGTGTGGGTGGGGATGGGGGTTGAGGGTGAGGGGTTGGTGTGGCTGTGGGATTTGGGTTTGGGTGTTGGTGTGGGTGGGGATGGGGGTGGGGATGGGGATGGGGGTGAGGGGTTGGTGTGGCTGTGGGATTTGGGTGTGGGTGTGGGTGCGGGTGGGGATGGGGGTTGGGGTGAGGGGTTGGTGTGGCTGTGGGATTTGGGTATGGGTGTTGGTGCGGGTGGGGATGGGGGTTGGGGTGAGGGGTTGGTGTGGCTGTGGGATTTGGGTATGGGTGTGGGTGTGGGTGGGTGTGGGTGGGGATGGGTGTTGGGGGGAGGGGTTGGTGTGGCTGTGGGATTTGGGTATGGGTGTGGCTGTGGGATTTGGGTATGGGTGTGGGTGTGGGTGGGTGTGGGGATGGGGGTTGGGGGTGAGGGGTTGGTGTGGCTGTGGGATTTGGGTATGGGTGTGGCTGTGGGATTTGGGTATGGGTGTGGGTGTGGGTGGGTGTGGGTGGGGATGGGTGTTGGGGTGAGGGTTTGGTGTGGCTGTGGGATTTGGGTATGGGTGTGGGTGTGGGTGGGGATGGGGTTTGGGGGTGAGGGGTTGGTGTGGCTGTGGGATTTGGGTATGGGTGTGGGTGTGGGTGGGGATGGGGTTTGGGGGTGAGGGGTTGGTGTGGCTGTGGGATTTGGGTATGGGTATGGGTGTGGGTGGGTGTGGGTGGGGATGGGTGTTGGGGTGAGGGTTTGGTGTGGCTGTGGGATTTGGTTAAGGGTGTGGGTGGGTGTGGGTGGGGATGGGGGTTGGGGTGAGGGTTTGGTGTGGCTGTGGGATTTGGTTAAGGGTGTGGGTTTTGGTGTGGGTTGGGATGGGGTGGGGATGGGGGTTGGGGTGAGGGGTTGGTGTGGCTGTGGGATTTGGGTATGGGATTTGGGTATGGGTGTGGGTGGGGATGGGGGTTGGGGGTGAGGTTTTGGTGTGGTTGTGGGATTTGGGTGTGGGATTTGGGTATGGGTGTGGGTGGGGATGGGGGTTGGGGTGAGGGGTTGGTGTGGCTGTGGGATTTGGGTATGGGTGTGGGTGTGGGTGGGGATGGGGGTTGGGGTGAGTGGTTGGGGGTGAGGAGTTGGTGTGGCTGTGGGATTTGGGTGTGGGAGTGGGTGTGGGTGTGGGTGTGGGTGTGGGTGGGGATGGGGGTTGGGGGTGAGGGGTTGGTGTGGCTGTGGGATTTTGGTGTGGGATTTGGGAGTGGGTGTGGGTGTGGGTGGGGATGGGGGTTGGGGTGAGGGGTTGGTGTGGCTGTGGGATTTTGGTATGGGTGTGGGTGGGTGTGGGTGGGGATGGGGGTTGGGGTGAGGGGTTGGTGTGGCTGTGGGATTTTGGTATGGGTGTGGGTGGGTGTTGGTGGGGATGGGGGTTGGGGTGAGGGGTTGGTGTGGCTGTGGGATTTGGGTATGGGTTTTGGTGTGGGTGTGGGTGTGGGTGGGGATGGGGGTTGGGGTGAGGGTTTGGTGTGGCTGTGGGATTTTGGTATGTGTGTGGGTGGGTGTTGGTGGGGATGGGGGTTGGGGTGAGGGGTTGGTGTGGCTGTGGGATTTGGGTATGGGTATGGGTGTGGGTGTGGGTGTGGATGATGGTGGGGATGGGGGTTGGGGTGAGGGGTTGGTGTGGCTGTGGGTTTTGGGTGTGGGATTTGGGTATGGGAGTGGGTGTGGGTGTGGGTGGGTGGGGATGGGGTTTGGGGTGAGGGGTTGGTGTGGCTGTGGGATTTGGGTGTGGGAGTGGGTGTGGGTGTGGGTGTGGGTGGGGATGGGGGTTGGGGTGAGGGGTTGGTGTGGCTGTGGGATTTGGGTGTGGGAGTGGGTGTGGGTGTGGGTGTGGGTGGGGATGGGGGTTGGGGTGAGGGGTTGGTGTGGCTGTGGGATTTGGGTGTGGGATTTGGGTATGGGTGTGGGTGGGGATGGGGGTTGGGGTGAGGGGTTGGTGTGGCTGTGGGATTTGGGTATGGGTGTGGGTGTGGGTGGGGATGGGGGTTGGGGTGAGTGGTTGGGGGTGAGGAGTTGGTGTGGCTGTGGGATTTGGGTGTGGGAGTGGGTGTGGGTGTGGGTGTGGGTGTGGGTGTGGGTGGGGATGGGGGTTGGGGTGAGGGGTTGGTGTGGCTGTGGGATTTGGGTGTGGGATTTGGGTATGGGTGTGGGTGTGGGTGTGGGTGTGGGTGTGGGTGTGGGTGTGGGTGGGGATGGGGGTTGGGGTGAGTGGTTGGGGGTGAGGAGTTGGTGTGGCTGTGGGATTTGGGTGTGGGAGTGGGTGTGGGTGTGGGTGTGGGTGGGGATGGGGGTTGGGGTGAGGGGTTGGGGGTGAGGAGTTGGTGTGGCTGTGGGATTTGGGTGTGGGAGTGGGTGTGGGTGTGGGTGTGGGTGGGGATGGGGGTTGGGGTGAGGGGTTGGTGTGGCTGTGGGTTTTGGGTGTGGGATTTGGGTATGGGTGTGGGTGTGGGTGGGGATGGGGGTTGGGGGTGAGGGGTTGGTGTGGCTGTGGGATTTGGGTGTGGGATTTGGGAGTGGGTGTGGGTGTGGGTGGGGATGGGGGTTGGGGTGAGGGGTTGGTGTGGCTGTGGGATTTGGGTGTGGGTGTGGGTGGGGATGGGGGTTGGGGTGAGGAGTTGGTGTGGCTGTGGGATTTGGGTATGGGTGTGGGTGTGGGTGGGGATGGGGGTTGGGGTGAGGGGTTGGTGTGGCTGTGGGTTTTGGGTGTGGGATTTGGGTATGGGTGTGGGTGTGGGTGGGGATGGGGGTTGGGGTGAGGGGTTGGTGTGGCTGTGGGTTTTGGGTGTGGGATTTGGGTATGGGTGTGGGTGTGGGTGGGGATGGGGGTTGGGGTGAGGGGTTGGTGTGGCTGTGGGTTTTGGGTGTGGGATTTGGGGATGGGTGTGGGTGTGGGTGGGGATGGGGGTTGGGGTGAGGGGTTGGGGTGAGGGTTTGGTGTGGCTGTGGGATTTGGGTATGGGAGTGGGTGTGGGTGGGGATGGGGGTTGGGGTGAGGGGTTGGGGGTGAGGGTTTGGTGTGGCTGTGGGATTTGGTTAAGGGTGTGGGTGCAGATGGGGATGGGGGTGAGGGGTGAGGGGTGAGGGGTCAGTTTGGGCATGGGGGTGTTGGTTGAGGATGAAGCTGGGGGTGGTTCAGGGTGGCTGGGTGGATTTGACACTGTGTACCCATGTGAAAGGTTACCCTTCACTCAAATTCTCACTTCGTTCAACAGGGTCTGAGATGAAAAACATTCCAAAGCACTAACAGTAACTGTGGCTGCAATCACACAATCTCCTCACCCTCCCTCCTCCCCACTCCTCCCATCAGCCCAATCCCCAGGGAAATACAAAATGTCACATTCGTCCTGGGTAGTGATGGCTCAATCTGCAACTCAATGCACAAAGAAAGATTTGCATTTGTATAGCACCTTTCACATCCTCCTCAGGGCGTCCCAAAGTGCTTTCCGGCAATTACTTACTTTGTTGAAGTGTAGTCACTGTCGCCATGTAGGAAACATGGCAGCCATCGTGCAGAGCAAGATCCCACAAACAGCAGTGAGATAATGGTCAGGTAATTTATATTTGTGATGTTGATTGAGGGATAAATATTGACCCTAGGACACCGAGGATAACACCCTTGCTCTTCTTCAGATAGTGACCCTGGGATGTTTTCAGTCCATCTGAGAGGGCAGGCAGTGCCTTGGTTCAGGGAGGTCCTGAATGGCGCTGTAAAAATGCAAAAACCTTCATTAAAGACAGCTTAATAACAATTGCAAATATAAATATTTGATTCTGCACCACACGCAGCAGATGCTGCTCCTGTTTGAAAGTAATTATGTCTTTTTTATCTGGTCTGTGCCTGTCAAACAGCAGATAAATGTTTATGGATGGTTTCTTTCATTGTATATTTTCTACCCTAGGGTCTTAAAAGAAGCGGCTGGTGAGATAGTTAACATCTGTCACTGGGACTTATTAAAGACTTTATAGCAGGATACTTAGATAGGCTCAAGGTAATCAGGTAGAGTCAACATGGTTTGGTGAGAGAGAAATCATGTTTAACTGTCTATTGGAGTTCTTTGAAGAGGTCGCCTAAGCTAAGGATAAAGGGGACCCGGTGGATGTGCTGTACTTCGATTTCCAGAGGGTATCTGAGAAGATGCTAGGTCAATGTTTATGGAGTAGGGGGGTAATATGTTGGTATGGATAGGAGATTGGCTGGCTAACAGGAAGCAGGAAGTTGGCATAAATGGGTCCTTTTCTGGTTGGCAGGATGTGATGAGTGGAGTGCCACAGGGGTCAGTGCTGAGGCCTCAACTGTTTACAATTTATATCAATGACTTGGATGAAGGGACTGAAGGTCTGGTTGCTACATTTACTGATGATACTTGATGGTTCTTGATTGGTAAGGGGATCGAAGGTCACGGGGAGAAGGCGGGAGAATGGGGTTGAGAAACTTATCAGCCATGATTGAAGGCAGAGCAGACTCAATGGGCCGAATGGCCTAATTTCTGTTCCTATGTCTATGACTTATAAGAGGACATAACGAGGCTGCAAAGTGACATAGAAGGATTAAGTGAGTGGGCAAAGATCCGGTAAATGGAGTATAATGTGGGAAAATGTGAAATTGTCCATTTTGCCAGGAAGAATTATCTAAACGGCGAGAGATCACAGAACACTGAGATGCAGAGGGATCTGGGTGTCCTAGTGCATGAATCACAAAAAGTTTGCATGCAGGTACAGCAGGTAATTAGGAAAGCTAATAGAATGTTATCATTTATTGTGAGAGGAATTGAATATAAAAGCAGGGAGGTTATACTTCAGTTATACAGGGCATTGGTGAGACCACACCTGGAGTCTTGCGTACAGCACTGGTCTCCTTATTTAAGGAAGGATGTAAATGCGTTAGAAGCAGTTCAGAGAAGGTTTATTAAACTAACACCAGGAATGGGTGGGTTGTCTTATGAGGAAAGGTTAGACAGACTAGGTTTGTATCCCACTGGAGTTTAGAAGAGTAAGAGGCGACTTGATTGAAACATATAAGATCCTGAGGGGTCTTGACAGGGTGGATGTGGAGAAGATGTTTCCTCATGTGGGAGAATCTAGAACTAGGGGGTCACTGTTTAAAAATGAGGGGTCACTCACTCAAGACAGAGATTAGGAGAAATGTTGCCTCTCAGAGGGTTGTGAGTCTTTGGAACTCTATCCCTCAAAAGACAGTGGGAGCAGACTCCTTGAATATTTTTAAGGCAGAGCTGGATAGATCCTTAATAAACAAGGGGGTAATAAGTTACTGGGGGTAGGTGGGAAGGTGGAGTTGAGGTTGCAATCAGATCAGCCATGATCTTATTGAATGGTGGAGCAGGTATGAGGGGCTGAATGGCCTCCTCCTGCTCCTAATCCGTATGTTCACATGTTTCTTGGAGCTAAGCAGTGATGACAGAGTCTTTTATGTGTGTAACAAGAATTTATACACAGTGCTTTAAAATGCCTGCTCCATGATTACAGCTCTTTGTTTCGAGCAACTTCTATAATTTGTTACTTTTCTCTGAGTCTACACCCAGGCTTAACTAGTCAAGCATCAAAGGTAAACAAACTGACATAATCAAACACAGAACGATTGAACAATGGAACACTATTTCATTTCCCCCTTGTAAAACTAAAGGCCATATTTTAAATTAAACCAGCCTAAACAACTAACATATGTAGATTGCATCATTTCTTAAGAGTTCAGCTTGTCCGTTTTCTCGAAATACAGAAATTTTCTTTGAAATATGAAGGTCTGTGATGACGGGTGCTGAGGTCAATGAATTTGAACTTGTGGTCCTGTTGAGATGGATGACCAATATCACAGTCATGCATTGGAAAGGAAACGTATCCTCATGGTCACTTCTCTCAAAATCAAGCGTCTCGTGTTCCACTTTGAGTTGTCAGCCGAGTGTTGGCACTGAGCAACCACTCGATTTGTTCTGGTCCTGATAGAGGTGATGCCAGTTCGTGGTCACGATTTCGCCATTTGGTGTGAACTCAATCACCCACTTCAAATCAGGGCTCCCTTACACCCGTGCGCCTGTCAAAGTACACTTTCTCTTTTCCTTGTCACTTTGCGGTTTCTCCCATTCTCATTGGCTGATGCCGACAGCTTGAGGATGGACAGTGGTATGTGAAAATGATGACCTATCGGAGGGTCAGCCAGTGTGTGTGTGTGTGTGTGTGTGTGTGGGGGGGGTCGAGGGATATGTGAAAAGTAGGATGTGAATGGATTGGTTGAAAGTTTTCATCTCTGACACTCCAGCCCTCAGACTCTCCTCAATCACCCTGTTGAATTGTCCAATGCCACCCTTCGATTACTGTGAGATGGTGGTGAATTCTGTAACTTGCTCCGAACTCCATGTGCTGACTGGGAACAGCCTGCAGTCCACTGTCTGTGATGACAAGTCTCTGGGAAACCCCACTGTGCGAAGACTTTGTCGAGAATGTCAAGAAAGTGGGGGTTATGGAATTTTTTTTCTAGTGATTTCTGATTGCTATGTGATCATGAGCAAGAAACGGAAAACATGGATTCCTAGGGACTGCTTGGACTTCTCCAAAAATATCAACTTGGAGTTGTCGCTATGGTTTTGTTGGTCATGTGGTCAATTGTAGAGGCGCAGGAGACAGTTTAACAGAATTCTCACTGAGCGTTCAAGCTATATGAACTCTTCTATACAGCGATCTATTGCTGGCCCCCAGACTGCTTCATGGGATCATTGCTCCATCTTAACAACACCCAGATGTCCTTCATGGGCAAGATACAATACATATTTCTGTAGCACTTTTGGGATAAATGCTCGAGATCCTCATGCGATTCAGTTATCACCAACAACGTGAGCTCATTGCATACACCTTAGTACAGGATCTGTTCTTCCTCTATTTCATCCGGCGACTCGGTTTTTAGATACCAGCTTACTCTCTGCAGTACGCTCTCTCTCTCCCCGATTCTGCCTCCAACTCTCCTCGCGCAGCAATCTTCGTGTTCTCGTACGAACTCACTGCAATCACACAGCCTTCAATGTCACAAGTTGCTTCACTATCACTAACCTTGTCTGTGATAATAAGTGCTGCTCAGCATGTCAGCCACTCAGATACGTGAACCTGTAAGAAACTCAACCTCAAAGTTACACCGTTGAAGGCAGTCTGACCATCTGTGGATGTGAAGATGTAAATGGCCTGATCCTGATGTGGCTAACAATGTTGTCAATGCTCAGTGATTGAGGTGGACAGTGGACTTTATACCATAGGGGTACATGTGCCAATGTTCACAAGTGTAGATACAGTCCAGTATCTCCCACTCTCCAGCAGAGTTTTTTATGCTCAGTTTCCAACAACAGGCATAATGCAAAAGCAATTGACCATTTGCCTCCTTCAACATCGTTACGATCCCAGCTGATGTTACTAGATCTTAAGATAAAAGCAAAATACTGCAGATGCTGGAAATCTGGAACAAAAATAAAAATAGTTGGAAAAACTCAGCAGGTCTGGCAGCATCTGCGGAGAGGGATACAGTTAATGTTTCGAGTCCGTATGACTCTTCATCAGAACTGAGGAAATATAGAAATGAGGTGAAATATAAGCTGGTTGAGGGGGGTGGGACAGGTAGAGCTGGATAGAGGGCCAATGATAGGTGGAGGCAAAAAAGAGATTGCCAAAGATGTCATTGACAAAAGGACAAAGGGAGGAAGACGCTTATATTTCACCTCATTTCTATATTTCCTTAGTTCTGTTGAAGAGTCATACAGACTTAAAACATTAACTGTATCCCTCTCCGCAGATGCTGTCAGACCTGCTGAGTTTTTCCAGCTATTTTTGTTTTTGTTACTAGATCCTAACTTTTTTTTAGAAACTGTGGAGGAAAGTTACTGAACAAATTCCCAGGAGCCTCTTGATGAACTTTTAACACAGGATAAAACGTTTATTACAACAAGAACTGTTTTACACCAGACAAAAAGGTTAGAAAGATCTCAAAATGAACACAAGGAGATGATTCGAAGATTCACTATTCCTTCACCTCAGTTATATCTTTAGAGAAACGTGCAAATTCGGAAAGATAAAACAATTCACTATATCTTATACTCTAACATTCAAGGTTCCCAGATCCAACAAATCATTGCACAGGTCTCACGCCTGTTGGTTGCTGCATCTCTGCTACAGCTCGCACCTTGTCAGGATCTGGGCTAAGTCCTTTAGCTGTCGGTACATGGTCCATGTACTTGACCTCAGGTATCTTCAGTTGCAGTTTGTTCTTGCTTAGCTTCAGCTTCATCTGGTGAGTCTCCCTCTAGCAGATGCACTAAATTCTGACTATGGTCAGTTATAGCTTCTTCCGTTGTGTCTCCACATCTGTAGACTAACAGGTCAGCCACTATGGATTCCGCTCTGAGAAGATCCCTGCCTATCTCATGCTGTCTGCTCTTCTGGAGCTGTGGACATTCCAAATAGCTTTCACAACCACCTGAATCTCCCGAACAGCGTCCAGAACGTAGCTAGGAAGCTGCTGCTCACCCAGCTTCACTTGCCAGTATCCATTTTTTCACATCTAGGGTATTAAGGATCTTTGCCTTGGTAAATTGCAGCAAAATTCCTTTGATGGTTGGCATGAGGTAGTGAGATATCTTCAGCGCTTTATTGGGTATAAGTATACTCGTAGCTTTCCAGGTTGTTTCACTGTTATCATGCTGCTAATCCAGCCTATCACTTTCTTGACTACCCCCCTCTTCTCCAGCTCTTCTATCTTGAGTTTCAGGCTTGGCTTGAGGGCAGCTGGAAATCTTCTCGGCAGTTGCTGAATTGGTCTTACCCTTTCGTCCACCCCGAGATGATATTCTGCCATTAGACATCCCATGCCTGAGGCCATGTTTCGAGCTCACAGGTTACAGTCTTTCTTAGTCTGAAGCCTTTATTGAACAGCTTGTAACATACTGCTTGCAGAGAGAGTCCCTCATGGCAGAGGTCACATGACAACAGCAAGAAAGATGGGGCATTTAGTTATGTTGCCTTTCAAAACCCAAACAATAGAGCTGAGCGGAGATTTTAGTAGCATAGAACAATAGGAAAGTTACAGCACAGAAGGAGGCCATTCAGCCCATCGTATCTTCACTGGCCAAAAAAGGAAAAATAAAAACTAGCCACTCATTTTTAATCCCACTTTCCAGCACATGGGTCCGTGGCCTTGTAGGTTACAGCATCTGAGGTGTAGATCCAGGTACCTTTTAAATGAGCTGAGGGTTTCTTCCTCTTACTAAACTAGGCAGTGAATTCCAAACACGCAGCACCCTCTGGACGAAGAGGTTTCTCCTCATGTCCTCTTTAATCCTTCTACCAATTACCTTAAATCTGTGCCCCCCCAGTAAATAACCCCTCAGCTAGGGGAAACAGGTCTTTCCTGACTACCCTATCTAGGTCCCTCATAATTTTGCACACCTCAGTTAGGTCACCTCTCAGCCTCCTCTGTTCTAAGGAAGGGAACTCCAGCCTATCCAATCTTTCCTCATAGCTGCAATTTTCCAGCCCTGGCAGCATCCTTGTAAATCTCCTCTGTCTCTCTCCAGAGCAATTATGTCCTTCCTGTAATGTACACAGAACTGTACACAAGATTCCAGCTGTGTCCTAACCAGCGTTTTACACAATTCCATCATTACGTCCCTGCTTTTATATTCAATGCCTCGCTCAATAAAGGAAAGCATTCCATTTGCTTTCTTCACCACTTTATCCACCTGTCTTTCTACCATCAGGGACCTTGGACATGCACTCCAAGGTCTCTCACTTCCTCAACTCCCCTCACTATCCTCCCGTTTACTGTGTATTCCCTTGCTTTGTTTGCCCTCTCCAAATCATTACCTGATACTTCGCTGGATTGAATTCCATTTGTCACCTTTTTATCCATTCAACCAAACTATTGATATCATTCTGGAGACCACAGCTATCCTCTTCACTATCAACTACTTGGCCAATTTTTGTGTCATATGCAAATTTCCCAATCATGCCTCCCACATTTAAGTCCAAATCATTAACATATACAACAAACAGCAAGGGCCCCAAAACTGAACCTTATTGCACACCACAAGAAACTGTTTTCCATTCACAAAAACATCCATCAACCATTAGCCTTTGTTTCCTGTTGCTGAGCTAATATTGGATCCAACCCGCCACATGTCCCGGTATCCCATGGGATCTTACTTTTCTGACCAGTCTGCCATGTGGGAACTTATCAGAAGCCTTGCTAAAATCCATGTAGACAACATCCACCACACCCCCCTCATCAATCCTCCTTGTTACCTCCTCAAAAAATTCAATTAAATTAGTAAGACATGTCTTTCCCCTAACAAAACCTTGCTGACTGTCCCTGATCAATCCCTGCCTTTCTGAGTGACGGTTTATCCTGTCTCTCAGAATTGATCCTAATAATTTGCCGACTCACTGAAGTCAGAGTGACAGGTCTATAATTTTCTGGCCTATCCCCCACACCCTTGTTAAATAATGGTACAAACTTTGCAGATGTCCAATCTTGTGGGACCTCGCCTGTATCTAGTGAGGGCTGGAAAGCAATCCTCAGAGTATCTGTTATTTCCTCCCTGGTTTCATTTAACAACCTGGGATACAATCCATCCGGCCCTGGTTATTTATCCACCTTCAAGGATGTCAGTCCCTCCAGTACTTCCCCTCTCACTGAGCTTATTGTATCTAATATTTCACACTTCTGCTCTTTAACTAGAATGTCTGCATCCTCCCTCTCCTTAGTGAAGACAGAGACAAAGTACTCATTGAGATCCCTGCCCACATCTTCTACATCAACCCACAAGTTACCATGTACATCTCTGACAGGCCCGACATTTTTCCTTAGTTGTTCTCTTTCTCTTAATGTACTGGTGAAATATCTGTGGGTTTTTTTTTTATTTTACCTGCCAATGTTTCTTCATATCCTCTCTTTGCTTTCCCAATTTCCATTTTTGCTTCATAGAAACATAGAAACTAGGAACAGGAGTAGGCCATTTGGCCCTTCGAGCCTGCTCCACCATTCATTATGATCATGGCTGATCATCCAACTCAATAACCTGCTCCCGCTTTCTTCACATATCCTTTGATCCCTTTCGCCCCAAGAGCTATCTCTAACTCCTTCTTGAAAACATACAATGTTTTGGTCTCAACTACTTTCTGTGGTAGTGAATTCCACAGGCTCATCACTCTCTGGGTGAAGAAATTTCTCCTCATCTCAGTCCTAAACGGTCTACCCCATATCCTCAGACTGTGACCCCTCGTTTTGGATGCCCCCACCATCAGGAACATCCTTCCTGCATCTACCCTGTTTAGTCCTGTTAGAATTTTACAGATTTCTTCTGAACTCCAGCGAATAATCCTAGCCGACTCAATCTCTCCTCCTATGTCAGTCCCGCCATCCCAGGAATCAGTCTGGTAAACCTTCACTGCACTCCCTCTATAGCAAGAACATCCTTCCTCAGATAAGGAGACCAAAACTGCACACAATATTCCAGGTGTGGTCTCACCAAGGCCCTGTACAATTGCAGCAAGACATCCCTGTTCCTGTACTCGAATCCTCTTGCTATGAAGGCCAACATACCATTTGCCTTCTTTACCGCCTGCTGCACCTGCATGCTTACCTTCAGCAACTGGTGTACAAGGACACCCAGGTCTCGTTGCACATTCCCCTCTCTCAATTTATAGCCATTCAGATAATAATCTGCCTTCCTGTTTTTGCTACCAAAATGGATAACCTCACATTTATTCACATTATACTGCATCTGCCATGCATTTGTCCACTCACTCAGCTTGTCCAAATCACACTGAAGCATCTCTGCATCCTCCTCACAGCTCACCCTCCCACCCAGCTTTGTGTCATCTGCAAATCTGGAGATATTACATTTAATTCCCTCATCTAAATCATTAACATATTTTGTGAATAACTGGGGTCCCAGCACCGATCCCTGTGGTACCCCACTAGTCACTGCCTGCCATTCGGAAAAAGTCCCGTTTATTCCTACTCTTTGTTTCCTGTCTGCCAACCAGTTTTCTATCCATCTCAATACACTTCCCCCAATCCCATGTGCTTTAATTTTATATGCTAATTTCTTACGTGAGACTTTGTCGAAAGCCTTCTGAAAGTCCAAATAAACCACATCCACTGGCTCCCCTTCATCAACTCTACTAGTTACATTCTCGGAAAATTCCAGTAGATTTGTCAAGCATGATTTCCCTTTCATAAATCCATGCTGACTCTGTCCGATTCTGCCACTGTTTTCCAATTGCTCAGCTATTAAATCTTTTATAATGGACTCTAGAATTTTACCCACTTCTGAAGTCAGGCTGACTGGTCTATAATTCCGTTTTCTCTCTACCTCCCTTTTTAAATAGTGGGGTTACATTAGCTACCCTCCAATCTGTAGGAACTGTTCCAGAGTCTATAGAATCTCGGAAGATGCCCACCAATACATCCACTATTTCTAGGGCCACTTCCTTAAGTACTCTGGGATGTAGATTATCAGGCCCCGGGGATTTATTGGCCTTCAATCCCATCAATTTACCCAACACCATTTCCCTACTAATACTGATTTCTTTTAGTTCCTCCCTCTCACTAAACCCTGTGTTCCCCAACATTTCTGGTATGTTATTAGTGTCCTCCTTTGTGAAGACAGAACCAAAGTATGTATTTAGCTGGTCAGCCATTTCTTTGTTCCCCATTATAAATTCCCCTGTTTCTGACTGTAAGGGACCTACATTTGTCTTCACCAATCTTTTGCGTTAATTTCCTCTTTAACCAACAATTCAACTCCACCACTTTTTCCTTTTTGTCTGTCCTTCCTAAACATTGAATACCCCCGGATGTTCAGTTCTCATACCTGGTCACCTTGCAGCCATGTCTCTGTAATCCCGACTATATCATAACCTGTTCACATCTGTTTGCGCGGTTAATTCATCCACTTTATTGCAAATGCTCCTCGAGTTAAGGCACAAAACCTTGAGGCTTGTCTTTTTAACATTGCTTGTCGCGTTCCCACTATTTTTCACTGTGGCCCTATTTGATTCTTGCCCTTGATTTCTCTGCCTATCACTTTTCTTATTCCCCTTTCTGTCTTTTGTTCTTGTCCTTGATTCCCCCTCCTCTGACTCCTTGCATAGGTTCCCATCCCCCTGCCATTTTAGTTTAAACCCTCCCCAACCACTTGAGCAAATATTCCCCCTAGGACATCGGTCCCAGTCCTGCCCAGGTGTAACCCATCCAGTTTGTACTGGTCCCACCTCCCCCAGGACCGGTCCCAATGTCCCAGGAATCTGAAACCCTCCCCCCCCTCACACCATCTCTTCAGCCACGTATTCATCCGATATATCCTGCTATTCCTACTCTGACTAGCACATGGCACTGGTAGTAATCCTGAGACCACTACCTTTGAGGTCCTACTTTTCAACTTACTTCCTAACTCCCTATATTCTGCTTTTAGGACCTTATCCCTTTTTTGTTACCTATGTTGTTTGTACCAATGTGTACCACGACCACTGGCTGTTCACCCTCCCCCGTCAGAATGTCCTGTAGCAGCTCTGAAACATCCTTGACCCTAGCACCAAGGAGGCAACATACCATCCTGGAACCTCGTTTGCGGCCACAGAAACGCCTATCTATTCCCCTTATAATTGAATCCCTTATAACTATTGCATTCCCCCACACTTTTTACTCCTCCCCTGTGCAGTACAGCCAACCGCGGTGCAACAAATTTGGCTGTTTCCCCTGAGAGGCCATTCCCCCCAACAGTATCCAAAACAGTATATCTGTTTTGCAGGGGGATAGCCACAGCAGATTCCTGCACTGCCTGCCTAATCCTCTTGCTTTGTCTGATGGTCACCCATTCCCTTCCTGCTTGTGGACTCTTAGCCTGCGGTGTGACCACCTCTCTATACGTGCTATCCACAATATTCTCTGCCTCGTGGATAGTCCACTGTGTCCCCAGCCGCTGCTCCAGCTCCGAAACCCGGGCTTCCAGGAGCTGCAGCTGGAGACACTTCCCGCACACATGCTGGCCTTGGGCACTGGAAATGTTCCCGGCTTCCCACGTAGAGCAGGAGGCGCACACCATGGATTTGAGCTCTCCTGCCATGACTTATCCCTTTAAATTAAATTAAACCTTTGGAATATACTTAATATCAAATAATATCAATTACTCTAGGGCCCTTCTTCCCTGCTCCTTGTTGTTCCAGAATATAGTCCTTACAAATGATGAACCACAAAATAAGACCTTAAAAACTATAAGCAATAAAAGTAGTAAATGCTTACCGGGCTGTACTCACGGTACTCAAAGGATCACCTTGTTCCCTCCTCACCGAACTCCCTCAGTCACTAAACTCCAACTTAAGCACTCTACTGCAGCCCAGAGCAGCACTCCAGTGCAGACAAAGTCAGCATTGTAAGATGGCCTGTTTTTATACTCTCTGAACCTAGCCTCTGAAAACCTGTGTAAGCCAGTTATCTAATTAATTAGTTGTAGCTGCAAATAGAGCCTGTATAAATCCTGTTTTAAAGCTGGACTAAAACTCACCTTCTTCCAACCCAAAGAGCAACTTTTAGTTAATTACTAACTTAAAGACAGACTAGACCTTAGATAGAAATTAACCCTTAAATTCCCTCAGTCACCAAACTCCAACTTAAGCACTCTCCTGCATCCCAAAGCAGCACTCCAGTGCAGACTTCACTCTTGTACTTTCTCAATTCCTCTATGCTTTCTACAGTATTAAGTCTTTTGTGACTGTCATAAGCTTTCTTTATCTGCTTTATCTGACCCTGTATGCTTCTGGATAACCAGTGGGCTCTAGATTTGGCAATCCCACCCTTTTTCTTTGTGGGGACATGTACACGCTGTGCCCATAGAATCTCAATTTTGAATATCTCCCACTGGCCTGTCACTGATGTCCTTCCCTCCAAGTGGCTGTAACCAGTCCACTCTCGCCAGCTCACCTCTCAGCTTCGCAAAGTTAGTACTCCCCCAATTTAGAACTTTTACCCTTATTTTATCTTTGTCCTTTTCCACAATGATGCGAAATCTAACCGTAGTATGGTCACTGTGTCCAAAATGGTCCCCCACTGCTCCTCCATCCACTTGCCCAGCTTCATTTCCTAAGACTAAATCTAGAATTGCGCCCCCTCTTGTTGGGATTGTTAGGTGCAGGCTAAAAAAGTTCTCCTGAATGCAGTTCAAGAATTTTGTGCCCTCTGTGCTCTTCACACTCTTCATTTCCCAGTTGATATTAGGATATCTGAAGTCTCCAACAATTACTGCCCTATTGTTTTTGCACTCAGAAATCTGTCTGCATATTTGCCCTTCTATCTCTCTCTCACTATCTGGGGGTTTATAGCACACTCCTAGCAGTGTGGCTGCCCCTTTTTTTACTTCTGAGCTCAAGTCATATGGCCTCATTTGATGATTCATCTAGTATGTGGAAATTTGCCCAGGTAAGTTGTCCTCTGCAAAAAGCAGGACAAATCCAACCCGGCCAGTTACCCCCCCCCATCAGCCTATTCTCCATCATCAGTAAAGTAATGGAGGGGGTCATCAGCAGTGCTATCAAGCGGCTCATGCTTAGCAATAACCTGCTCACTGACACCCAGTTTAGGTTCCACCAGGGCCACTCAGCTCCTGACCTCATTACACACTTGGTTCAAACATGGACAAAAGAACTGAACTCCCGAGGTGAGGTGAGAGTGACTGACCTTGACATCAAGGCAGCATGTGACCGAGTGTGGCATCAAGGAGCCCCAGCAAAACTGGAATCAATGGGAATCAGGGGGAAAACTCTCTGCTGTTTGGAGGCATACTGAGCACAAAGGAAGATGGTTGTGGTTGTTGGAGGTCAGTCATCTCAGCTCCAGGACATCACTGCAGGAGTTCCTCAGGGTAGTGTCCTCGGCCCAACCATCTTCAGCTGCTTCATCAATGACCTTCCTTCCATCATAAGGTCAGAAGTGGGGATGTTCACTGATGATTGCACCATGTTCAGCACCATTCACAAATCCTCAGATATTGAAGCAGTCCATGTCCAAATGCAGCAAGACCTGGACAGTATCCAGGCTTGGACTGACAAGTGGCAAGTAACATTCACACCACACAAGTGTCAGGCAATGACCATCTCCAACAAGGGAGAATCTAACCATCACCCCTTGATGTTCAATGGCATTACCATCACTGAATCCCCACGATCAACACCCTGGGGGTTACCATTGACCAAAAACAAAACTGGACTAGCCATATAAATACTGTGGCTACAAGAGCAGGTCAGAGGCTAGGAATCATGCGATGAGTATCTCACTTCCTGATTCCCCAAAGTTTGTCCACCATCTACAAGACACAAGTCAGGAGTGTGATGGAATATTCCCCACTTATCTGGATGAGTGCAGCTCCCACAACACTCAAGAAGCTCAACACCATCCAGGACAAAGCAGCCCACTTGATTGGCACCACATCCACAAACATTCACTCCCTCCACCACCGGAGCACAGTAGCAGCAGTGTGTACCATCTACAAGATGCACTGCAGGAATTCACCAAGGATCCTTTGACAGCACCTTCCAAACCCACCACCACTATCATCTAGGACAAAGATAGTAGGCACATGGGAACATCACCACCTGGAAGTTCCCCTCCAAGTCTCTCACCATCCTGACTTGGAAATATATCACTGTTCCTTCACTGTCACTGGGTCAAAATCCTGGAACTCCCTCCCTAACAGCACTGTGGGTGTACCTACACCACATGGACTGCAGCGGTTCAAGAAGGCAGCTCACCACCACCTTCTCAAGGGCAACTAGGGATGGGCAATAAATGCTGACTCAGCCAGCGAAGCCCACATCCTGGGAATGAATAAGAAAAAATTCTTCCCTCCCCAAAGCTGTAAATGATTCTTTAACCAATAATGCTACACCCCCCCACCTTTTTATCCCCCTCTCTATCCTGCCTGAAAACTCTATATTCAACGATGCTGAGCTGCCATTTTTGTCCCTCTTTAAATCAGGATCTGTTATAAAAGTGATATCATGCTGCCATGTATCTATCTCAGCCCTCAGCTCCTCAGCTTTGTCTATTATGCTGTTTGCATTCACATATATACATTTGAACATTGCCAAATCCCTGTGCTGTATGCTTTTTAACCTGTGCTGCTTCTGTCGTTCAGAGTCACTCACTAACTTCCTGTCTGTTGTTCCCTGCTCCGACTTTGCCCTATCTGAAACTACCCCCCGATGGTCACTATCTCCATAATGGCCATCCTCTGCTCCCTCATCGACTTGCCCAGCTCATTTCCTAAAGACTGACTCTAGCACTGTGCCTCCTCTGGGCCTGTTATGTGCTGTTTAAAAAAGTTCTCTTGAATGCAGCTTATGAAAATCTGTGCCCTTCACCCTGTTGGTATCCCAGTTGGTATTGGGATAAGGCTGTGGGTGGGGGAGCGATTGAGAAGCCCAGGAGCTGGATTGGAGAGCGGGCAGTCTGAAAGATCTGTTGTGAGGATAACTACATAAAACATTGTCGTATTTATTGCAACTTTCCCCATCTGCCTCAAACTTTTATTTCTGTTATTGATCTCTTCGCTGTCTCTGAAGCCAATGTATCAACTGAACAGCTTTATATAAAAACACAGACAGGCTATAAGAACAAATCTTAAAGCTTTACGCACAATTAAATCTTCCAAAGAGACATCAGCACCCACGGAGACTGCAATATTATGGCTTTGTCGACAAGTTTAATAATAGCAGATTTATAGACACCAATTTTGAAGAGACTCTTCCCTAAACACACAAGCAAATTACCAGCATCCACTTTTACTGCAGCTTTATTGCAACCAGGAACCCTGCCTTTTACAGGGAGCATCGTATTGGAGGGACACTGGCTGCGATACAAGCCCTTCCCTCTCCCTCCTTGGAGACTATTACACCCCCAGCAAGAGACACGAAATAAAGGATGGGATTCATTCGTACAGAAGGAGGCCATTCAGCCCCTCGATCCTGTCCTGCCATACTTTCAGGTCATGCCTGATTTGCGCCTCAAGTCCATTTACCTTCCTTTGTTCACAGAATGACAGTGTTGTTACAGCACAGAAGGAGGCCATTCAGCCTGTCGTGTGTGCACCAGCTCTCCGAATGAGCAGCTCACCTGGTGCCATTGCCCTGCCTTCTCCCTGTAACCCTGCACATTCTTCCTTTCCAGAGGACAGTCTAACTCCCTTCCGAATAGCTCGATTGAGCCTTCCTCCACCACACTCTCAGGCAGCGTATTCCAGACCCTAAACATTCGCTGTGTGAGAAAGGCTTTTCTCATATCACCTTTGCTTCTGTTACCGAATACTTTATATCTGTGCCCTCTGGTCCCCAGCCCTTTCATGAATCATTAATGAGAATTAACACAACCCTATTGCCCTACCTATCTTTGTGTCATTAGCAAATTTAGCAACCTTATATTCGGCCCCTTCAGCCAAGTCATTGATGTAGATTGTAAATAGTTCAGGCCCCAGCACTGATCCCTGTGGCACTCCACAAGTCAACCCAAAAATGTCTCATCTTACCTACTCTATGTTTCCTGTTAGCCAACCAATCCACTATCCACGTTAATATATTACCCCTTGCACCATAGGCTCTTATTTTGATGTGGCACCTCGTCAAACGCCTTCTGGAAATCCAAGTACAGAACATCCACTGGTTCCCCTTTATCCATGCTCCTTGTTACTTCCTCAAAGAACTCGAATAAATTAGTCAGACACAATTTCCATTTCACGATTGGTGCTAGCCTCTGAATTACTCCCAGTGTCACTTGCTAACCAGAGTAGAAATAGAAAGATATTGAGGGTCAATGTGTGTGGCTTTAGGCAAAGTGCAGGAGGGAAGGCTTCAGGTTCTTGGGGCATTGGGACCAGTTCTGGGTCAGGAGATGCCTATTGAAAAGGAATGGGTTGCCCCTCGTCATTACTGGCACCAATGTCCTCACAGGGAAGTTCACAAGGGGGAGGGGTTCAAACTAAATTGGCAGAGGGATGTACACCAGCATAGAATGTTGGGCAGCACTAGAGAAGGCGGTTGGACTATGTTAGATAGCAGCAGATGGAGAAGGACTATGAGGCACACAAAGGCAGGATTACACTGCATATATGCAAATGCACAAGGTGCAGTGAATAAGGCTGGTGAACCTAGGGCCTTAAAAGAAGCGGCTGGTGAGATTGTTGATGTGTTAGTTTTAAATTTCCAAAATTTCCTAGATTAGATTGAAAAATAATGAATGTAAACTCTTTCATTCAAAAAGGGAGGGAGACAGAAAGCAGGGAACTGCAGGCCAGCTAGCTTAATATCTGTCATCGGGAAAGTGCTAGAAGCTATTATTAAAGATGTTCTAGCAGGGCACTTGGAAAAATTCAAGGCATCAGGCAGAGTCAACATGGTTTTGGGAAAGGGAGATCATGTTTATCCAATTTACTGGAGTAATTGGAAGAAGTAATGTGTGCTGTGGATAGAATGTGTACTGTATTTAGTAAGGTGTGCTGTGGATAGAGGGTGCACTGTATTTAGCAACATGTGCTGTGGATAGAGGGTGTGCTGTATTTAGTAACATGTGCTGTGGATAGAGTGTGTGCTGTATTTAGTAATGTGTGCTGTGGATAGAGGGTGTGCTCTATTTAGTAACATGTGCTGTAGATAGAAGGTGTGCTGTATTTAGTAATGTGTACTGTGGATAGAGGGTGTGCTGTATTTACTAACATGTTCTGTGGATAGAGGGTGTGCTGTATTTAGTAACATGTGATGTGGATAGAGGGTGTGCTGTATTTACTAACATGTTCTGTGGATAGAGGGTGTGCTGTATTTAGTAACATGTGCTGTGGATAGAGGGTATGCTGTATTTAGCAACATGTGCTGTGGATAGAGGGTGTGCTGTATTTACTAACATGTTCTGTGGATAGAGGGTGTGCTGTATTTAGCAACATGTGCTGTGGATAGAGGGTATGCTGTATTTATTAACATGTGCTGTGGATAGAGGATGTGCTGTATTTAGTAACGTGTGCTGTGGATAGAGTGTGTGCTGTATTTAGTAACATGTGCTGTGGATAGAGGGTGTGCTGTATTTACTAACATGTGCTGTGGATAGAGGGTGTGCTGTATTTAGTAACATGTGCTGTGGATAGAGGGTGTGCTGTATATAGTAACATGTGCTGTGGATAGCGGGTGTGCTGTATTTAGTAACATGTGCTGTGGATAGAGGGTGTGCTGTATTTAGTAACATGTGCTGTGGATAGAGGGTGTGCTGTATTTAGTAACATGTGCTGTGGATAGAGGGTGTGCTGTATTTAGTAACATGTGCTGTGGATAGAGGGTGTGCTGTATTTAGTAACGTGTGCTGTGGATAGAGGGTGTGCTGTATTTAGTAACATGTGCTGTGGATAGAGGGTGTGCTGTATTTAGTAACGTGTGCTGTGGATAGAGGGTGTACTGTATTTAGTAACGTGCTGTGGATAGAGGGTGTACTGTATTTAGTAACATGTGCTGTGGATAGAGGGTGTACTGTATTTAGTAACATGTGCTGTGGATAGAGGGTGTGCTGTATTTAGTAACATGTGCTGTGGATAGAGGGTGTGCTGTATTTAGTAACATGTGCTGTGGATAGAGGGTGTGCTGTATTTAGTAACATGTGCTGTGGATAGAGGGTGTGCTGTATTTAGTAACGTGCTGTGGATAGAGGGTGTGCTGTATTTAGTAACATGTGATGTGGATAGAGGGTGTGCTGTATTTAGTAACGTGCTGTGGATAGAGGGAGTGCTGTATTTAGTAACGTGTGCTGTGGATAGAGGGAGTGCTGTATTCAGTAATGTGTGCTGTGGATAGAGGGTGTACTGTATTTAGTAACATGTGCTGTGGATAGAGGGTGTGCTGTATTTAGTAACATGTGCTGTGGATAGAGGGTGTGCTGTATTTAGTAACATGTGCTGTGGATAGAGTGTGTGCTGTATTTAGTAACATGTGCTGTGGATAGAGGGTGTGCTGTATTTAGTAACATGTGCTGTGGATAGAGCGTGTGCTGTATTTAGTAACATGTGCTGTGGATAGAGCGTGTGCTGTATTTAGTAATATGTGCTGTGGATAGAGGGTATGCTGTATTTAGTAATATGTGCTGTGGATAGAGCGTGTGCTGTATTTAGTAACATGTGCTGTGGATAGAGGGTATGCTATATTTAGTAATGTGTGCTGTGGATAGAGGGTGTGCTGTATTTAGTAACATGTGCTGTGGATAGAGGGTGTGCTGTATTTAGTAACGTGTGCTGTGGATAGAGGGTGTGTTGTATTTAGTAACGTGTGCTGTGGATAGAGGGTGTGCTGTATTTAATAATGTGTGCTGTGGATAGAGGGTGTGCTATATTTAGATTTTCAGAAGGGTTTTGATGAGGCGCAGCATCAAATGTTATTGAGTAAAATAAAAGCTCATGGTGTAGGGGCTAACATTTGGCACTTCTCCTTATCTTGGTCCTAAGTGGCTTCCCCCTTATTTTGAAATTGTGTCCCCTGGTGCTAGACTCCACAACCAGGGGAAACATCTTACCTGCATCTACCCTGTCTATTCTTTAAAGTATTTTGTAGGTTTCAATGAGATCACCTCTCATTTTTCGAAACTCTAGAGAATACAGGCCCAGTTTGCCCATTCTCTCTTCATAAGACAGTCCCACCATCCCTGAAACAAGTCTGGTGAGCCTTCATTGCACTCCCTCTATGACAATAATGTCCTTTCTGTGGTAAGGGGACCAAAACTGCACATAGTACTCCAGGTGTGGTCTAACCAAGCTTCTATACAATTGAAGCAAGACTTCAGCGATAAAGGCTAACATTCCATTATCTCCTATTCACCTGCTGCACCGGCATGTTAGCTTTCAGTGCCTTATGGACAAGAACACCCAGGTCCCTTTGTACATCGACACTTTCCAATCTCTCACCATTTAGGAAATACTCTGCACATCTGTTCCTTCCACCAAAGTGGATAACCTCACATTTTTGCACATTATATTCCATCTGCCATGTTCTTGCCCACTCACTAAGTCTGTCCAAATCCTCCTGTAGCCGCTTTACATCTTCCTCACAATATACATTCCTGCCTAGCTTTGTATCATCCGTGAACTTGGAAATATTACACTTGGCCCCCACATCCAAGTCATTGATATATATTGTGAACAGCTGGGGCCCAAGTACTGATCCTTGAGGTACCCCACTAGTCACAGCCTGTCAACGCGAGAGTGACCCATTTATTCCTACTCTCTGTTTTCTGCCTGTTCGCCAATCCTTAATCCATGTCAGTATATTACCTCCTATTCCATGTGCTTTAATAACTTTTGATACCTTTATCAAAAGCCTTCTGAAAATCCAAGCATACTACATCCACTTTTTTTATCAATTCTGTTAGTAAGATCCTCAAAAAACTCCAACAAGTTCGTCAAACATGATTTCCCATTCGCAAATCCATGCTGACTATGCCCAATCAGATCATGATTATCCAAGTGTCCATTTATCACATCCTTTATAATAGATTCTAGTATTTACCCTACCACTGATGTGTGTCTAAAAGGTCTGTTGTTCCCTGTCCTTCTCTCCCCATTCCATCTTAAATAGCGGGGTGACATTTTCCACCTTCCAATCCACAGGAACCATTCCAGAATCTATAGAATTTTGGAAAATGATCGCCAATGCATCCATTATCTCCATACCAACCTCCTTCAATATCCTGGGATGTAGAGTATCAGGCTCCATGGACTTATTAACTTTCAGTCTCATTAATCTCTCCAACTTTCTTCCCAATGCTAATTTCCTTCAATTCCTCATCCTCCCTAGTTGCTTGGATCTCTAATTCTGGGAGAATTCTTCTATCTCCCCCAGTGAAGACTGACAAAAAATAATCACTTGGCTTCTCTGCCATTTCTCTATTCCAGATTGTCCTCGGCCCAACCATCTTCAGCTGCTTCATCAATGACCTTCCTTCCATCATAAGGTCAGAAGTGGGGATGTTCACTGATGATTGCACAATGTTCAGCACCATTCGCGACTCCTCAGATACTGAAGCAGTCCATATCCAAATGCAGCAAGACCTGGACAATATCCAGGCTTGGGCTGACAAGTGGCAAGTAACGTTCGCACCACACAAATGCCAGGCAATGGTCATCTCTAACAAGAGAGAATCTAACCAACACCCCTTGACATTCAATGGTTTTGAATTCCCCACTATCAACCAGAAGCTGAACTGAACTAGCTATATAAATACTGTGGCTACAAGAGCAGGTCAGAGGTTAGGAATCCTGCAATGAATAACTCACCTCCTGACTCCCCAAAGCCTGTCCACCAGCTACAAGGCACAAGTCAGGAGTGTGATGGAATACTCCCCACTTGCCTGGATGAGGGCAGCTCCCACAACACTTAAGAAGCTTGACACCATCCAGGATAAAGCAGCCCCACTTGATTGGCAATCGATCCACAAACATGTATTCCCTCCACCACCGACACAGCAGTGTGTACCATCAACAAGATGCACTGCATGAATTCACCAAGGCTCCTTAGACAGCACCTTCCGAACATACGACCACTACGACCTGGAAGGACAAGGGCAGCAGATAGATGGGAACAGCACCACCTGGAAGTTCCCCTCAAGTCACTCACCATCCTGACATGGAAATATATCACCGTTCCGGCACTGTCACTGGGTAAAAATCCTAAAGCTCCCTAGCTAAAGGCAATAAGGGATGGGCAGTAAATACTCATCTAGCCAGCGACGCATACATCCCATAAAGATCAGTGATAGCTGCACACGGTGAGGATTTCACTGATCTCAGTGATGTCTGCTCACTGTGAGGGTTTTACTGAGCTCAGTGATACCTGCTCACTGTGAGGGTTTTACTGAGCTCAGTGATACCTGCTCACTGTGAGGGTTTTACTGAGCTCAGTGATACCTGCTCACTGTGAGGGTTTTACTGAGCTCAGTGATACCTGCTCACTGAGAGGATTTCACTAATCTCAGTGATGTCTGCTCACTGTGAGGGTTTTACTGAGCTCAGTGATACCTGCTCACTGTGAGGGTTTTACTGAGATCAGTGATGCCTGCTCACTGTGAGGGTTTTACTGAACTCAGTGATAATTGCTCACTGGGAGGGTTTTACTCAGCTCAGTGATACCTGCTCACTGTGAGGGTTTTACTGATCTCAGTAATAGCTGCCCAATGTGAGGGTTTTACTGAGCTCAGTGATGTCTGCTCACTGTGAGGGTTTTACTGAGCTCAGTGATACCTGCTCACAGTGAGGGTTTTACTGAGCTCAAAGATAACTGCTCACTGTGAGGCTTTTACTAAGAACAGTGATACATGCTCACTGTGAGGGTTTTACTGATATCAGTGATACCTGCTCACTGTGAGGCTTTTACTGAGCTCAGTGATGTCTGCTCACAGTGAGTGATTTTACTGAGCTCAGTGATACCTGCTCACTGTGAGGGTTTTACTGATCTCAGTGATACCTGATCATTGTGAGGGTTTTACTGATCTCAGTGATACCTGCTACTGTGAGTGTTTTACTGAGCTCAGTGATGTCTGCTCACTGTGAGGGTTTAACTGAGCTCAGTGATAGCTGCACATTGTGAGGGTTTTACTGAGCTCAGTGATGTCTGCTCACTGTGACTTTTTTACTGAACTCAGTGATACCTGCTCACTGCGACTTTTTTACTGAGCTCTGTGATACCTGCTCACTGTGAGGGTTTTACTGAGCTCAGTGATAACTGCTCACTGTGAGGGTTTTACTGATCTCAGTGATACCTGCTCACTGTGATGGTTTTACTGAGCTCAGTGATACCTGCTCACTGTGAGGGATTTACTGAGCTCAGTGATACCGGCTCGCTGTGAGGTACTAAGTGAGCTCAGTGATGTCTGCTCACTGTGAGGGTTTTACTGAGCTCAGTGATACCTGCTCACAGTGAGGTTCTAAGCGAGCTCAGTGATGTCTGCTCACTGTGAGGGTGTTACTGAGCTCAGTGCTACCTGCACACTGTGAGGGTTTTACTGAGCTGAGTGATACATGCTCACTGTGAGGTTCTAAGTGAGCTCAGTGATGTCTGCTCACTGTGACGGTTTTACTGAGATCAGTGATACCTGCTCACTGTGAGGGTTTTACTGATCTCAGTGATAGCTGCACAATGTGAGGGTTTTACTGAGCTCAGTGATGTCTGCTCACTGTGAGGGTTTTACTGAGCTCAGTGATACGTGCTCACAGTGAGGGTTTTACTGAGCTCAGTGATAACTGCTCACTGTGAGGCTTTTACTAAGAACAGTGATACATGCTCACTGTGAGGGTTTTACTGATCTCAGTGATACCTGCTCACTGTGAGGGTTTTACTGATCTCAGTGATACCTGCTCACTGTGAGGGTTTTACTGAGCTCAATCATGTCTGCTCACTGTGAGGGTTTAACTGAGCTCAGTGATAGCTGCACATTGTGAGGGTTTTACTGAGCTCAGTGATGTCTGCTCAGTGTGACTTTTTTACTGAACTCAGTGATACCTGCTCACTGTGAGGGTTTTACTGAGCTCAGTGATACCTGCTCACTGTGAGGGATTTAATGAGCTCAGTGATACCTGCTCACTGTGAGGTACTAAGTGAGCTCAGTGATGTCTGCTCACTGTGAGGGTTTTACTGAGCTCAGTGATACCTGCTCACAGTGAGGTTCTAAGCGAGCTCAGTGATGTCTGCTCACTGCGAGGGTGTTACTGAGCTCAGTGATACCTGCTCACTGTGAGGGTTTTACTGAGCTGTGTGATACATGCTCACTGTAAGGGTTTTACTGAGCTCAGTGATGTCTGCTCACTGTGACGGTTTTACTGAGATCAGTGATACCTGCTCACTGTGAGGGTTTTACTGAGCTCAATGATACCTGCTCACTATGAGGAATTTACTGAGCTCAGTGATGTCTGCTCACTGTGAGGGTTTTACTGAGATCAGTGATACCTGCTCACTGTGAGGGTTATACTGCGATCAATGATGTCTGCTCACTGTGAGGGTTTTACTGAGCTCAGTGATAACTGCTCATTGTGAGGGTTTGCTGAGCTCAGTGATACCTGCTCACTGTGAGGGTTTTACTGAGCTCAGTGATACCTGCTCACTGTGAGGGATTTACTGAACTCAGTGATATCTGCTCACTGTGAGGGTTTTACTGAGCTCAGTGATACCTGCTCACTGTGAGGATAATAATGAGCTCAGTGATGTCTACCCACTGTGAGGGTTCTAATGAGCTCAGTGATACCTGCTCACTGCGAGGGTTATACTGATCTCAGTGATGTCTACCCACTGTGAGGGGTTTACTGAGCTCAGTGATGTCTGCTCACTGTGAGGGTTTTACTGAGCTCAGTGATGTCTACCCACTGTGAGGGTTTACTGAGCTCAGTGATGTCTGCTCACTGTTAGGGTTTTACTGAGCTCAGTGATACCTGCTCACTGTGAGGGTTTTACTGAGCTCAGTGATAGCTGCTCACTGTGAGGGTTTTACTGAGCTCAGTGATAGCTGCTCACTGTGAGGTTTTTACTGAGCTCAGTGATGTCTGCCCACTGTGAGGGTTTTACTGAGCTCAGTGATCTCTGCTCACTGAGAGGGTTTTACTGAGCTCAGTGATGTCTGCTCACTGTGAGGGATTTACTGAGCTCAGTGATACCTGCTCAGTGTGAGAGTTTTCATGAGCTCAGTGATACCTGCTCACTGTGAGGATTTTACTGCGATCAGTGATACCTGCTCACTGTGAGGGTTTTACTGAGTGCAGTGATGTCTCCTCACTGTGAGGGTTTTACTGAGCTCAGTGATGTCTGCTCACTGTGAGGGTTTTACTGAGCTCAGTGATACCGGCTCCCTGTGAGGTTTTTACTGAGCTCAGTGATGTCTACCAACTGTGAGTGTTTTACTGAGCTCAGTGAAGTCTGCTCAATGTGAGGGTTTTACTGAGCTCTGTGATACCTGCTCACTGTGAGGGTTTTACTGAGCTCAGGGATGTCTACCCACTGTGAGGGTTTTACTGAGCTCAGTGATACCTGCTCACTGTGAGGTTCTATGTGAGCTCAGTGATGTCTGCTCAATGTGTGGGTTTTACTGAACTCAGTGATACATGCTAAATGAGAGGGTTTTCCTGAGCTCAGTGATACCTGCTCACTGTCAGGGTTTTACTGAACTCCGTGATGTCTGCTCACTGTGACGGTTTTACTGAGCTCAGTGATACCTGCTCACTGTGAGGGTTTTACTGAGTGCAGTGATGTCTCCTCACTGTGAGGGTTTTACTGAGCTCAGTCATGTCTGCTCACTGTGAGGGTTTAACTGAGCTCAGTGATAGCTGCACATTGTGAGGGTTTTACTGAGCTCAGTGATGTCTGCTCACTGTGACTTTTTTACTGAACTCAGTGATACCTGCTCACTGTGACTTTTTTACTGAGCTCAGTGATACCTGCTCACTGTGAGGGTTTTACTGAGCTCAGTGATACCTGCTCACTGTGAGGGTTTTACTGAGCTCAGTGATACCTGCTCACTGTGAGGGTTTTACTGAGCTCAGTGATACCTGCTCACTGTGAGGGTTTTACTGAGCTCAGTGATACCTGCTCACTGTGAGGGTTTAATGAGCTCAGTGATACCTGCTCACTGTGAGGTACTAAGTGAGCTCAGTGATGTCTGCTCACTGCGAGGGTGTTACTGAGCTCAGTGATACCTGCTCACTGTGAGGGTTTTACTGAGCTGTGTGATACATGCTCACTGTGAGGTTCTAAGTGAGCTCAGTGATGTCTGCTCACTGTGACGGTTTTACTGAGATCAGTGATACCTGCTCACTGTGAGGGTTATACTGCGATCAATGAAGTCTGCTCACTGTGAGGGTTTTACTGAGCTCAGTGATAACTGCTCATTGTGAGGGTTTGCTGAGCTCAGTGATACCTGCTCACTGTGAGGGTTTTACTGAGCTCAGTGATACCTGCTCACTGTGAGGGTTTTACTGAACTCAGTGATACCTGCTCACTGTGAGGGTTTTACTGAGCTCAGTGATAACTGCTCACTGTGAGGGTTTTACTGATCTCAGTGATACCTGCTCACTGTGATGGTTTTACTGAGCTCAGTGATACCTGCTCACTGTGAGGGATTTACTGAGCTCAGTGATACCGGCTCGCTGTGAGGTACTAAGTGAGCTCAGTGATGTCTGCTCACTGTGAGGGTTTTACTGAGCTCAGTGATACCTGCTCACAGTGAGGTTCTAAGCGAGCTCAGTGATGTCTGCTCACTGTGAGGGTGTTACTGAGCTCAGTGCTACCTGCACACTGTGAGGGTTTTACTGAGCTGAGTGATACATGCTCACTGTGAGGTTCTAAGTGAGCTCAGTGATGTCTGCTCACTGTGACGGTTTTACTGAGATCAGTGATACCTGCTCACTGTGAGGGTTTTACTGATCTCAGTGATAGCTGCCCAATGTGAGGGTTTTACTGAGCTCAGTGATGTCTGCTCACTGTGAGGGTTTTACTGAGCTCAGTGATACGTGCTCACAGTGAGGGTTTTACTGAGCTCAGTGATAACTGCTCACTGTGAGGCTTTTACTAAGAACAGTGATACATGCTCACTGTGAGGGTTTTACTGATCTCAGTGATACCTGCTCACTATGAGGCTTTTACTGAGCTCAGTGATGTCTGCTCACTGTGAGTGATTTTACTGAACTCAGTGATACATGCTCCTGTGAGGGTTTTACTGATCTCAGTGATACCTGCTCACTGTGAGGGTTTTACTGATCTCAGTGACACCTGCTCACTGTGAGGGTTTTACTGAGCTCTGTCATGTCTGCTCACTGTGAGGGTTTAACTGAGCTCAGTGATAGCTGCACATTGTGAGGGTTTTACTGAGCTCAGTGATGTCTGCTCAGTGTAACTTTTTTACTGAACTCAGTGATACCTGCTCACTGTGAGGGTTTTACTGAGCTCAGTGATACCTGCTCACTGTGAGGGATTTAATGAGCTCAGTGATACCTGCTCACTGTGAGGTACTAAGTGAGCTCAGTGATGTCTGCTCACTGTGAGGGTTTTACTGAGCTCAGTGATACCTGCTCACAGTGAGGTTCTAAGCGAGCTCAGTGATGTCTGCTCACTGCGAGGGTGTTACTGAGCTCAGTGATACCTGCTCACTGTGAGGGTTTTACTGAGCTGTGTGATACATGCTCACTGTGAGGTTCTAAGTGAGCTCAGTGATGTCTGCTCACTGTGAGGGTTTTACTGAGATCAGTGATACCTGCTCACTGTGAGGGTTATACTGCGATCAATGATGTCTGCTCACTGTGAGGGTTTTACTGAGCTCAGTGATAACTGCTCATTGTGAGGGTTTGCTGAGCTCAGTGATACCTGCTCACTGTGAGGGTTTTACTGAGCTCAGTGATACCTGCTCACTGTGAGGGATTTACTGAACTCAGTGATATCTGCTCACTGTGAGGGTTTTACTGAGCTCAGTGATACCCGCTCACTGTGAGGGTTTTACTGAGCTCAGTGATACCTGCTCACTGTGAGGATAATAATGAGCTCAGTGATGTCTACCCACTGTGAGGGTTCTAATGAGCTCAGTGATACCTGCTCACTGCGAGGGTTATACTGATCTCAGTGATGTCTACCCACTGTGAGGGTTTTACTGAGCTCAGTGATGTCTGCTCACTGTGAGGGTTTTACTGAGCTCAGTGATGTCTACCCACTGTGAGGGTTTACTGAGCTCAGTGATGTCTGCTCACTGTTAGGGTTTTACTGAGCTCAGTGATACCTGCTTACTGTGAGGTTCTATGTGAGCTCAGTGATGTCTGCTCAATGTGTGGGTTTTACTGAACTCAGTGATACATGCTAAATGAGAGGGTTTTCCTGAGCTCAGTGATACCTGCTCACTGTCAGGGTTTTACTGAGCTCCGTGATGTCTGCTCACTGTGACGGTTTTACTGAGCTCAGTGATACCTGCTCACTGTGAGGGTTTTACTGAGTGCAGTGATGTCTCCTCACTGTGAGGGTTTTACTGAGCTCAGTCATGTCTGCTCACTGTGAGGGTTTAACTGAGCTCAGTGATGTCTGCTCACTGTGACTTTTTTACTGAACTCAGTGATACCTGCTCACTGTGACTTTTTTACTGAGCTCAGTGATACCTGCTCACTGTGAGGGTTTTACTGAGTTCAGTGATACCTGCTCACTGTGAGGGTTTTACTGAGCTCAGTGATACCTGCTCACTGTGAGGGTTTTACTGATCTCAGTGACACCTGCTCACTGTGAGGGTTTTACTGAGCTCAGTCATGTCTGCTCACTGTGAGGGTTTAACTGAGCTCAGTGATAGCTGCACATTGTGAGGGTTTTACTGAGCTCAGTGATGTCTGCTCAGTGTGACTTTTTTACTGAACTCAGTGATACCTGCTCACTGTGAGGGTTTTACTGAGCTCAGTGATACCTGCTCACTGTGAGGGATTTAATGAGCTCAGTGATACCTGCTCACTGTGAGGTACTAAGTGAGCTCAGTGATGTCTGCTCACTGTGAGGGTTTTACTGAGCTCAGTGATACCTGCTCACAGTGAGGTTCTAAGCGAGCTCAGTGATGTCTGCTCACTGCGAGGGTGTTACTGAGCTCAGAGATACCTGCTCACTGTGAGGGTTTTACTGAGCTGTGTGATACATGCTCACTGTGAGGTTCTAAGTGAGCTCAGTGATGTCTGCTCACTGTGAGGGTTTTACTGAGATCAGTGATACCTGCTCACTGTGAGGGTTTTACTGAGCTCAATGATACCTGCTCACTATGAGGAATTTACTAAGCTCAGTGATGTCTGCTCACTGTGAGGGTTTTACTGAGATCAGTGATACCTGCTCACTGTGAGGGTTATACTGCGATCAATGATGTCTGCTCTCTGTGAGGGTTTTACTGAGCTCAGTGATAACTGCTCATTGTGAGGGTTTGCTGAGCTCATTGATACCTGCTCACTGTGAGGGTTTTACTGAGCTCAGTGATACCTGCTCACTGTGTGGGTTTTACTGAACTCAGTGATACCTGCTCACTGTGAGGGTTTTACTGAGCTCAGTGATAACTGCTCACTGTGAGGGATTTACTGAGCTCAGTGATACCGGCTCGCTGTGAGGTACTAAGTGAGCTCAGTGATGTCTGCTCACTGTGAGGGTTTTACTGAGCTCAGTGATACCTGCTCACAGTGAGGTTCTAAGCGAGCTCAGTGATGTTTGCTCACTGTGAGGGTGTTACTGAGCTCAGTGCTACCTGCACACTGTGAGGGTTTTACTGAGCTGAGTGATACATGCTCACTGTGAGGTTCTAAGTGAGCTCAGTGATAACTGCTCACTGTGAGGGTTTTACTGATCTCAGTGATACCTGCTCACTGTGATGGTTTTACTGAGCTCAGTGATACCTGCTCACTGTGAGGGATTTACTGAGCTCAGTGATACCGGCTCGCTGTGAGGTACTAAGTGAGCTCAGTGATGTCTGCTCACTGTGAGGGTTTTACTGAGCTCAGTGATACCTGCTCACAGTGAGGTTCTAAGCGAGCTCAGTGATGTCTGCTCACTGTGAGGGTGTTACTGAGCTCAGTGCTACCTGCACACTGTGAGGGTTTTACTGAGCTGAGTGATACATGCTCACTGTGAGGTTCTAAGTGAGCTCAGTGATGTCTGCTCACTGTGACGGTTTTACTGAGATCAGTGATACCTGCTCACTGTGAGGGTTTTACTGATCTCAGTGATAGCTGCCCAATGTGAGGGTTTTACTGAGCTCAGTGATGTCTGCTCACTGTGAGGGTTTTACTGAGCTCAGTGATACTGCTCACTGTGAGGGTTTTACTGAGCTCAGTGATAACTGCTCACTGTGAGGATTTTACTAAGATCAGTGATACATGCTCACTGTAATGGTTTTACTGAGCTCAGTGATACCTGCTCACTGTGAGGTTCTTTGTGAGCTCAGTGATGTCTGCTCAATGTGAGGGTTATACTGAGCTCAGTGATACATGCTCACTGTGAGGGTTTTACTGATCTCAGTGATACCTGCTCACTGTGAGGGTTTTACTGATCTCAGTGATACCTGCTCACTGTGAGGGTTTTACTGAGCTCTGTGATGTCTGCTCACTGTGAGGGTTTAACTGAGCTCAGTGATGTCTGCTCACTGTGAGGGTTTTACTGAGCTCAGTGATGTCTGCTCACTGTGACGGTTTTACTGAGCTCAGTGATACCTGCTCACTGTGAGGGTTTTACTGAGCTCAGTGATACCTGCTCACTGTGAGGGATTTACTGAGCTCAGTGATACCTGCTCACTGTGAGGTACTAAGTGAGCTCAGTGATGTCTGCTCACTGTGAGGGTTTTACTGAGCTCAGTGATACCTGCTCACAGTGAGGTTCTAAGCGAGCTCAGTGATGTCTGCTCACTGCGAGGGTGTTACTGAGCTCAGTGATACCTGCTCACTGTGAGGGTTTTACTGAGCTGTGTGATACATGCTCACTGTGAGGTTCTAAGTGAGCTCAGTGATGTCTGCTCACTGTGACGGTTTTACTGAGATCAGTGATACCTGCTCACTGTGAGGGTTTTACTGAGCTCAATGATACCTGCTCACTATGAGGAATTTACTGAGCTCAGTGATGTCTGCTCACTGTGAGGGTTTTACTGAGATCAGTGATACCTGCTCACTGTGAGGGTTATACTGCGATCAATGATGTCTGCTCACTGTGAGGGTTTTACTGAGCTCAGTGATAACTGCTCATTGTGAGGGTTTGCTGAGCTCAGTGATACCTGCTCACTGTGAGGGTTTTACTGAGCTCAGTGATACCTGCTCACTGTGAGGGATTTACTGAACTCAGTGATATCTGCTCACTGTGAGGGTTTTACTGAGCTCAGTGATACCCGCTCACTGTGAGGGTTTTACTGAGCTCAGTGATACCTGCTTACTGTGAGGATAATAATGAGCTCAGTGATGTCTACCCACTGTGAGGGTTCTAATGAGCTCAGTGATACCTGCTCACTGCGAGGGTTATACTGATCTCAGTGATGTCTACCCACTGTGAGGGTTTTACTGAGCTCAGTGATGTCTGCTCACTGTGAGGGTTTTACTGAGCTCAGTGATGTCTACCCACTGTGAGGGTTTACTGAGCTCAGTGATGTCTGCTCACTGTTAGGGTTTTACTGAGCTCAGTGATACCTGCTTACTGTGAGGTTCTATGTGAGCTCAGTGATGTCTGCTCAATGTTTGGGTTTTACTGAACTCAGTGATACATGCTAAATGAGAGGGTTTTCCTGAGCTCAGTGATACCTGCTCACTGTCAGGGTTTTACTGAGCTCCGTGATGTCTGCTCACTGTGACGGTTTTACTGAGCTCAGTGATACCTGCTCACTGTGAGGGTTTTACTGAGTGCAGTGATGTCTCCTCACTGTGAGGGTTTTACTGAGCTCAGTCATGTCTGCTCACTGTGAGGGTTTAACTGAGCTCAGTGATGTCTGCTCACTGTGACTTTTTTACTGAGCTCAGTGATACCTGCTCACTGTGAGGGTTTTACTGAGTTCAGTGATACCTGCTCACTGTGAGGGTTTTACTGAGCTCAGTGATACCTGCTCACTGTGAGGGTTTTACTGATCTCAGTGACACCTGCTCACTGTGAGGGTTTTACTGAGCTCAGTCATGTCTGCTCACTGTGAGGGTTTAACTGAGCTCAGTGATAGCTGCACATTGTGAGGGTTTTACTGAGCTCAGTGATGTCTGCTCAGTGTGACTTTTTTACTGAACTCAGTGATACCTGCTCACTGTGAGGGTTTTACTGAGCTCAGTGATACCTGCTCACTGTGAGGGATTTAATGAGCTCAGTGATACCTGCTCACTGTGAGGTACTAAGTGAGCTCAGTGATGTCTGCTCACTGTGAGGGTTTTACTGAGCTCAGTGATACCTGCTCACAGTGAGGTTCTAAGCGAGCTCAGTGATGTCTGCTCACTGCGAGGGTGTTACTGAGCTCAGAGATACCTGCTCACTGTGAGGGTTTTACTGAGCTGTGTGATACATGCTCACTGTGAGGTTCTAAGTGAGCTCAGTGATGTCTGCTCACTGTGACGGTTTTACTGAGATCAGTGATACCTGCTCACTGTGAGGGTTTTACTGAGCTCAATGATACCTGCTCACTATGAGGAATTTACTGAGCTCAGTGATGTCTGCTCACTGTGAGGGTTTTACTGAGATCAGTGATACCTGCTCACTGTGAGGGTTATACTGCGATCAATGATGTCTGCTCTCTGTGAGGGTTTTACTGAGCTCAGTGATAACTGCTCATTGTGAGGGTTTGCTGAGCTCAGTGATACCTGCTCACTGTGAGGGTTTTACTGAGCTCAGTGATACCTGCTCACTGTGTGGGTTTTACTGAACTCAGTGATACCTGCTCACTGTGAGGGTTTTACTGAGCTCAGTGATAACTGCTCACTGTGAGGGATTTACTGAGCTCAGTGATACCGGCTCGCTGTGAGGTACTAAGTGAGCTCAGTGATGTCTGCTCACTGTGAGGGTTTTACTGAGCTCAGTGATACCTGCTCACAGTGAGGTTCTAAGCGAGCTCAGTGATGTCTGCTCACTGTGAGGGTGTTACTGAGCTCAGTGCTACCTGCACACTGTGAGGGTTTTACTGAGCTGAGTGATACATGCTCACTGTGAGGTTCTAAGTGAGCTCAGTGATGTCTGCTCACTGTGACGGTTTTACTGAGATCAGTGATACCTGCTCACTGTGAGGGTTTTACTGATCTCAGTGATAGCTGCCCAATGTGAGGGTTTTACTGAGCTCAGTGATGTCTGCTCACTGTGAGGGTTTTACTGAGCTCAGTGATACGTGCTCACAGTGAGGGTTTTACTGAGCTCAGTGATAACTGCTCACTGTGAGGCTTTTACTAAGAACAGTGATACATGCTCACTGTGAGGGTTTTACTGATCTCAGTGATACCTGCTCACTATGAGGCTTTTACTGAGCTCAGTGATGTCTGCTCACTGTGAGTGATTTTACTGAACTCAGTGATACCTGCTCCTGTGAGGGTTTTACTGATCTCAGTGATACCTGCTCACTGTGAGGGTTTTACTGATCTCAGTGACACCTGCTCACTGTGAGGGTTTTACTGAGCTCAGTCATGTCTGCTCACTGTGAGGGTTTAACTGAGCTCAGTGATAGCTGCACATTGTGAGGGTTTTACTGAGCTCAGTGATGTCTGCTCAGTGTGACTTTTTTACTGAACTCAGTGATACCTGCTCACTGTGAGGGTTTTACTGAGCTCAGTGATACCTGCTCACTGTGAGGGATTTAATGAGCTCAGTGATACCTGCTCACTGTGAGGTACTAAGTGAGCTCAGTGATGTCTGCTCACTGTGAGGGTTTTACTGAGCTCAGTGATACCTGCTCACAGTGAGGTTCTAAGCGAGCTCAGTGATGTCTGCTCACTTCGAGGGTGTTACTGAGCTCAGTGATACCTGCTCACTGTGAGGGTTTTACTGAGCTGTGTGATACATGCTCACTGTGAGGGTTTTACTGAGCTAAGTGATACCTGCTCACTGTGAAGAATTTACTGAGCTCAGTGATGTCTGCTCACTGTGAGGGTTTTACTGAGATCAGTGATACCTGCTCACTGTGAGGTATATACTGCGATCAGTGATGTCTGCTCACTGTGAGGGTTTTACTGAGCTCAGTGATAACTGCTCATTGTGAGGGTTTATTGTGCTCAGTGATACCTGCTCACTGTGAGGGTTTTACTGAGCTCAGTGATACCTGCTCACTGTGAGGGATTTACTGAACTCAGTGATATCTGCTCACTGTGAGGGTTTTACTGAGCTCAGTGATATCTGCTCACTGTGAGGGTTTTACTGAGCTCAGTGATACCTGCTCACTGTGAGGGTTATAATGAGCTCAGTGATGTCTACCCACTGTGAGGGTTCTAATGAGCTCAGTGATACCTGCTCACTGTGAGGGTTATACTGAACTCAGTGATGTCTACCCACTGTGAGGGTTTTACTGAGCTCAGTGATGTCTGCTCACTGTGAGGGTTTTACTGAGCTCAGTGATGTCTACCCACTGTGAGGGTTTTAATGAGCTCAGTGATGTCTGCTCACTGTGAGGGTTTTACTGAGCTCAGTGATACCTGCTCACTGTGAGGGTTTTACTGAGCTCAGTGATGTCTGCTCACTGTGAGGGTTTTACTGAGCTCAGTGATAGCTGCTCACTGTGAGGGTTTTACTGAGCTCAGTGATGTCTGCCCACTGTGAGGGTTTTACTGAGCTCAGTGATCTCTGCTCACTGAGAGGGTTTTACTGAGCTCAGTGATGTCTGCTCACTGTGAGGGATTTACTGAGCTCAGTGATACCTGCTCAGTGTGAGAGTTTTCATGAGCGCAGTGATACCTGCTCACTGTGAGGATTTTACTGCGATCAGTGATACCTGCTCACTGTGAGGGTTTTACTGAGTGCAGTGATGTCTCCTCACTGTGAGGGTTTTACTGAGCTCAGTGATACCGGCTCCCTGTGAGGTTTTTACTGAGCTCAGTGATGTCTACCAACTGTGAGTGTTTTACTGAGCTCAGTGAAGTCTGCTCAATGTGAGGGTTTTACTGAGCTCTGTGATACCTGCTCACTGTGAGGGTTTTACTGAGCTCAGGGATGTCTACCCACTGTGAGGGTTTTACTGAGCTCAGTGATACCTGCTCACTGTGAGGTTCTATGTGAGCTCAGTGATGTCTGCTCAATGTGTGGGTTTTACTGAACTCAGTGATACATGCTAAATGAGAGGGTTTTCCTGAGCTCAGTGATACCTGCTCACTGTCAGGGTTTTACTGAGCTCTGTGATACCTGCTCACTGTGAGGGTTTTACTGAGCTCAGGGATGTCTACCCACTGTGAGGGTTTTACTGAGCTCAGTGATACCTGCTCACTGTGAGGTTCTATGTGAGCTCAGTGATGTCTGCTCAATGTGTGGGTTTTACTGAACTCAGTGATACATGCTAAATGAGAGGGTTTTCCTGAGCTCAGTGATACCTGCTCACTGTCAGGGTTTTACTGAGCTCCGTGATGTCTGCTCACTGTGAGGGTTTTACTGAGTGCAGTGATGTCTCCTCACTGTGAGGGTTTTACTGAGCTCAGTCATGTCTGCTCACTGTGAGGGTTTAACTGAGCTCAGTGATACCTGCACATTGTGAGGGTTTTACTGAGCTCAGTGATGTCTGCTCACTGTGACTTTTTTACTGAGCTCAGTGATACCTGCTCACTGTGACTTTTTTACTGAACTCAGTGATACCTGCTCACTGTGAGGGTTTTACTGAGCTCAGTGTTACCTGCTCACTGCGAGGGTTTTACTGATCTCAGTGATACCTGCTCACTGTAAGGGATTAAATGAGCTCAGTGATACCTGCTCACTGTGATGGTTTTACTGATCTCAGTGATACCTGCTCACTGTGAGGGATTTACTGAGCTCAGTGATACCTGCTCACTGTGAGGGTTTAACTGAGTTCAGTGATACCTGCTCACTGTGATGGTTTTACTGAGCTCAGTGATACCTGCTCACTGTGAGGGTTTTACTGAGCTCAGTGATACCTGCTCACTGTGAGGGTTTTACTGAGCTCAGTGATACCTGCTCACTGAGAGGTACTAAGTGAGCTCAGTGATGTCTGCTCACTGTGAGGGTTTTACTGAGCTCAGTGATACCTGCTCACTGTGAGGGTTTTACTGAGCTCAGTGATACCTGCTCACTGTGAGGGTTTTACTGAACTCAGTGATACCTGCTCACTGTGAGGGTTTTACTGAGCTCAGTGATAACTGCTCACTGTGAGGGTTTTACTGATCTCAGTGATACCTGCTCACTGTGATGGTTTTACTGAGCTCAGTGATACCTGCTCACTGTGAGGGATTTACTGAGCTCAGTGATACCGGCTCGCTGTGAGGTACTAAGTGAGCTCAGTGATGTCTGCTCACTGTGAGGGTTTTACTGAGCTCAGTGATACCTGCTGACAGTGAGGTTCTAAGCGAGCTCAGTGATGTCTGCTCACTGTGAGGGTGTTACTGAGCTCAGTGCTACCTGCACACTGTGAGGGTTTTACTGAGCTGAGTGATACATGCTCACTGTGAGGTTCTAAGTGAGCTCAGTGATGTCTGCTCACTGTGACGGTTTTACTGAGATCAGTGATACCTGCTCACTGTGAGGGTTTTACTGATCTCAGTGATAGCTGCCCAATGTGAGGGTTTTACTGAGCTCAGTGATGTCTGCTCACTGTGAGGGTTTTACTGAGCTCAGTGATACGTGCTCACAGTGAGGGTTTTACTGAGCTCAGTGATAACTGCTCACTGTGAGGCTTTTACTAAGAACAGTGATACATGCTCACTGTGAGGGTTTTACTGATCTCAGTGATACCTGCTCACTATGAGGCTTTTACTGAGCTCAGTGATGTCTGCTCACTGTGAGTGATTTTACTGAACTCAGTGATACCTGCTCCTGTGAGGGTTTTACTGATCTCAGTGATACCTGCTCACTGTGAGGGTTTTACTGATCTCAGTGACACCTGCTCACTGTGAGGGTTTTACTGAGCTCAGTCATGTCTGCTCACTGTGAGGGTTTAACTGAGCTCAGTGATAGCTGCACATTGTGAGGGTTTTACTGAGCTCAGTGATGTCTGCTCAGTGTGACTTTTTTACTGAACTCAGTGATACCTGCTCACTGTGAGGGTTTTACTGAGCTCAGTGATACCTGCTCACTGTGAGGGATTTAATGAGCTCAGTGATACCTGCTCACTGTGAGGTACTAAGTGAGCTCAGTGATGTCTGCTCACTGTGAGGGTTTTACTGAGCTCAGTGATACCTGCTCACAGTGAGGTTCTAAGCGAGCTCAGTGATGTCTGCTCACTGCGAGGGTGTTACTGAGCTCAGTGATACCTGCTCACTGTGAGGGTTTTACTGAGCTGTGTGATACATGCTCACTGTGAGGGTTTTACTGAGCTCAATGATACCTGCTCACTATGAGGAATTTACTGAGCTCAGTGTTGTCTGCTCACTGTGAGGGTTTTACTGAGATCAGTGATACCTGCTCACTGTGAGGGTTATACTGCGATCAATGATGTCTGCTCACTGTGAGGGTTTTACTGAGCTCAGTGATAACTGCTCATTGTGAGGGTTTGCTGAGCTCAGTGATACCTGCTCACTGTGAGGGTTTTACTGAGCTCAGTGATACCTGCTCACTGTGAGGGTTTTACTGAGCTCAGTGATATCTGCTCACTGTGAGGGTTTTACTGAGCTCAGTGATACCCGCTCACTGTGAGGGTTTTACTGAGCTCAGTGATACCTGCTCACTGCGGGGGTAATACTGAGCTCAGTGATGTCTACCCACTGTGAGGGTTCTAATGAGCTCAGTGATACCTGCTCACTGTGAGGGTTATACTGATCTCAGTGATGTCTACCCACTGTGAGGGTTTTACTGAGCTCAGTGATGTCTGCTCACTGTGAGGGTTTTACTGAGCTCAGTGATGTCTACCCACTGTGAGGGTTTTACTGAGCTCAGTGATGTCTGCTCACTGTTAGGGTTTTACTGAGCTCAGTGATACCTGCTCACTGTGAGGGTTTTACTGAGCTCAGTGATAGCTGCTCACTGTGAGGGTTTTACTGAGCTCAGTGATAGCTGCTCACTGTGAGGGTTTTACTGAGCTCAGTGATGTCTGCCCACTGTGAGGGTTTTACTGAGCTCAGTGATCTCTGCTCACTGAGAGGGTTTTACTGAGCTCAGTGATGTCTGCTCACTGTGAGGGATTTACTGAGCTCAGTGATACCTGCTCACTGTGAGGGTTTTACTGAGCTCAGTGATACCTGCTCACTGTGAGGGTTTTACTGAGCTCAGTGATACCTGCTCACTGTGAGGGTTTTACTGAGCTCAGTGATGTCTGCTCACTGTGAGGGTTTTACTGAGCTCAGTGATACCTGCTCACTGTGAGGGTTTTACTGAGCTCAGTGATGTCTGCTCACTGTGAGGGTTTTACTGAGCTCAGTGATGTCTGCTCACTGTGAGGGTTTTACTGAGCTCAGTGATACCTGCTCACTGTGAGGGTTTTACTGAGCTCAGTGATGTCTGCTCACTGTGAGGGTTTTACTGAGCTCAGTGATACCTGCTCACTGTGAGGGTTTTACTGAGCTCAGTGATGTCTGCTCACTGTGAGGGTTTTACTGAGCTCAGTGATACCTGCTCACTGTGAGGGTTTTACTGAGCTCAGTGATACCTGCTCACTGTGAGGGTTTTACTGAGCTCAGTGATACCTGCTCACTGTGAGGGTTTTACTGAGCTCAGTGATGTCTGCTCACTGTGAGGGTTTTACTGAGCTCAGTGATACCTGCTCACTGTGAGGGTTTTACTGAGCTCAGTGATGTCTACCCACTGTGAGGGTTTTACTGAGCTCAGTGATACTGCTCACTGTGAGGGTTTTACTGAGCTCAGTGATACCTGCTCACTGTGAGGGTTTTACTGAGCTCAGTGATGACTGCTCACTGTGAGGGTTTTACTGAGCTCAGTGATACCTGCTCACTGTGAGGGTTTTACTGAGCTCAGTGATGTCTGCTCACTGTGAGGGTTTTACTGAGCTCAGTGATACCTGCTCACTGTGAGGGTTTTACTGAGCTCAGTGATACCTGCTCACTGTGAGGGTTTTACTGAGCTCAGTGATACCTGCTCACTGTGAGAGTTTTACTGAGCTCAGTGATACCTGCTCACTGTGAGGGTTTTACTGAGCTCAGTGATACCTGCTCACTGTGAGGGTTTTACTGAGCTCAGTGATACCTGCTCACTGTGAGGGATTTACTGAGCTCAGTGATACCTGCTCACTGTGAGGGATTTACTGAGCTCAGTGATACCTGCTCACTGTGAGGGATTTACTGAGCTCAGTGATACCTGCTCACTGTGAGGGTTTTACTGAACTCAGTGATACCTGCTCACTGTGAGGGTTTTACTGAGCTCAGTGATACCTGCTCACTGTGAGGGTTTTACTGAGCTCAGTGATACCTGCTCACTGTGAGGGTTTTACTGAGCTCAGTGATACCTGCTCACTGTGAGCTTCTAAGTGAGCTCAGTGATGTCTGCTCACTGTGAGGGTTTTACTGAGCTCAGTGATACCTGCTCACTGTGAGGGTTTTACTGAGCTCAGTGATACCTGCTCACTGTGAGGGTTTTACTGAGCTCAGTGATACCTGCTCACTGTGAGGGTTTTACTGAGCTCAGTGATACTGCTCACTGTGAGGGTTTTACTGAGCTCAGTGATACCTGCTCACTGTGAGGGTTTTACTGAGCTCAGTGATACCTGCTCACTGTGAGGGTTTTACTGAGCTCAGTGATACCTGCTCACTGTGAGGGTTTTACTGAGCTCAGTGATACTGCTCACTGTGAGGGTTTTACTGAGCTCAGTGATACCTGCTCACTGTGAGGGTTTTACTGAGCTCAGTGATGTCTGCTCACTGTGAGGGTTTTACTGAGCTCAGTGATACCTGCTCACTGTGAGGGTTTTACTGAGCTCAGTGATACCTGCTCACTGTGAGGGTTTTACTGAGCTCAGTGATGTCTGCTCACTGTGAGGGTTTTACTGAGCTCAGTGATGTCTGCTCACTGTGAGGGTTTTACTGAGCTCAGTGATACCTGCTCACTGTGAGGGTTTTACTGAGCTCAGTGATACCTGCTCACTGTGAGGGTTTTACTGAGCTCAGTGATGACCTGCTCACTGTGAGGGTTTAACTGAGCTCAGTGATACCTGCTCACTGTGAGGGTTTTACTGAGCTCAGTGATACCTGCTCACTGTGAGGCTTTTACTGAGCTCAGTGATGTCTGCTCACTGTGAGGGTTTTACTGATCTCAGTGATACCTGCTCACTGTGAGGCTTTTACTGAGCTCAGTGATGTCTGCTCACTGTGAGGGTTTTACTGAGCTCAGTGATACCTGCTCACTGTGAGGGTTTTACTGAGCTCAGTGATACCTGCTCACTGTGAGGGTTTTACTGAGCTCAGTGATACCTGCTCACTGTGAGGGTTTTACTGAGCTCAGTGATGTCTGCTCACTGTGAGGGTTTTACTGAGCTCAGTGATAGCTGCTCACTGTGAGGGTTTTACTGAGCTCAGTGATGTCTGCTCACTGTGAGGTTTTTACTGAGCTCAGTGATACCTGCTCACTGTGAGGTTTTTACTGAGCTCAGTGATACCTGCTCACTGTGAGGGTTTTACTGAGCTCAGTGATACCTGCTCACTGTGAGGGTTTTACTGAGCTCAGTGATGTCTGCTCACTGTGAGGGTTTTACTGAGCTCAGTGATACCTGCTCACTGTGAGGTTCTAAGTGAGCTCAGTGATGTCTGCTCACTGTGAGGGTTTTACTGAGCTCAGTGATACCTGCTCACTGTGAGGGTTTTACTGAGCTCAGTGATACATGCTCACTGTGAGGGTTTTTCTGAGCTCAGTGATGTCTGCTCACTGTGAGGTTTTTACTGAGCTCAGTGATACCTGCTCACTGTGAGGGTTTTACTGAGCTCAGTGATACCTGCTCACTGTGAGGGATTTACTGAGCTCAGTGATGTCTGCTCACTGTGAGGGTTTTACTGAGCTCAGTGATACCTGCTCACTGTGAGGGTTTTACTGAGCTCAGTGATGTCTGCTCACTGTGAGGGTTTTACTGAGCTCAGTGATAACTGCTCACTGTGAGGGTTTACTGAGCTCAGTGATACCTGCTCACTGTGAGGGTTTTACTGAGCTCAGTGATACCTGCTCACTGTGAGGGATTTACTGAGCTCAGTGATATCTGCTCACTGTGAGGGTTTTACTGAGCTCAGTGATACCTGCTCACTGTGAGGGTTTTACTGAGCTCAGTGATACCTGCTCACTGTGAGGGATTTACTGAGCTCAGTGATACCTGCTCACTGTGAGGGTTTTACTGAGCTCAGTGATACCTGCTCACTGTGAGGGTTTTACTGAGCTCAGTGATGTCTGCTCACTGTGAGGGTTTTACTGAGCTCAGTGATGTCTGCTCACTGTGAGGGTTTTACTGAGCTCAGTGATGTCTGCTCACTGTGAGGGTTTTACTGAGCTCAGTGATGTCTGCTCACTGTGAGGGTTTTACTGAGCTCAGTGATACCTGCTCACTGTGAGGGTTTTACTGAGCTCAGTGATACCTGCTCTCTGTGAGGGTTTTACTGAGCTCAGTGATACCTGCTCACTGTGAGGGTTTTACTGAGCTCAGTGATGTCTGCTCACTGTGAGGGTTTTACTGAGCTCAGTGATACCTGCTCACTGTGAGGGTTTTACTGAGCTCAGTGATGTCTGCTCACTGTGAGGGATTTACTGAGCTCAGTGATACCTGCTCACTGTGAGGGTTTTACTGAGCTCAGTGATACCTGCTCACTGTGAGGGTTTTACTGAGCTCAGTGATACCTGCTCACTGTGAGGGTTTTACTGAGCTCAGTGATGTCTGCTCACTGTGAGGGTTTTACTGAGCTCAGTGATGTCTGCTCACTGTGAGGGTTTTACTGAGCTCAGTGATACCTGCTCACTGTGAGGGTTTTACTGAGCTCAGTGATGTCTGCTCACTGTGAGGGTTTTACTGAGCTCAGTGATGTCTGCTCACTGTGAGGGTTTTACTGAGCTCAGTGATACCTGCTCACTGTGAGGGTTTTACTGAGCTCAGTGATACTGCTCACTGTGAGGGTTTTACTGAGCTCAGTGATACCTGCTCACTGTGAGGGTTTACTGAGCTCAGTGATGTCTGCTCACTGTGAGGGTTTTACTGAGCTCAGTGATACCTGCTCACTGTGAGGGTTTTACTGAGCTCAGTGATACCTGCTCACTGTGAGGGTTTTACTGAGCTCAGTGATGACTGCTCACTGTGAGGGTTTTACTGAGCTCAGTGATACCTGCTCACTGTGAGGGTTTTACTGAGCTCAGTGATGTCTGCTCACTGTGAGGGTTTTACTGAGCTCAGTGATACCTGCTCACTGTGAGGGTTTTACTGAGCTCAGTGATAGCTGCTCACTGTGAGGGTTTTACTGAGCTCAGTGATGTCTTATCACTGTGAGGTTCTATGTGAGCTCAGAGATGCCTTCTCACTGTGAGTGTTTTTACTGAGCTCAGTGATACCTGCTCACTGTGAGGGTTTTACTGAGCTCAGTGATACCTGCTCACTGTGAGGGTTTTACTGAGCTCAGTGATACATGCTCACTGTGAGGGATTTACTGAGCTCAGTGATACCTGCTCACTCTGAGAGTTTTACTGATCTCAGTGATACCTGCTCACTGTGAGGGATTTACTGAGCTCAGTGATACCTGCTCACTGTGAGGGTTTTACTGAGCTCAGTGATACCTGCTCACTGTGAGGGATTTACTGAGCTCAGTGATACCTGCTCACTGTGAGGGATTTACTGAGCTCAGTGATACCTGCTCACTGTGAGGGTTTTACTGAGCTCAGTGATGTCTGCTCACTGTGAGGGATTTACTGAGCTCAGTGATACCTGCTCACTGTGAGGGATTTACTGAGCTCAGTGATACCTGCTCACTGTGAGGGTTTTACTGAGCTCAGTGATACCTGCTCACTGTGAGGGATTTACTGAGCTCAGTGATACCTGCTCACTGTGAGGGTTTTACTGAGCTCAGTGATACCTGCTCACTGTGAGGGTTTTACTGAGCTCAGTGATACCTGCTCACTGTGAGGTTTTTACTGAGCTCAGTGATACCTGCTCACTGTGAGGGTTTAACAGAGCTCAGTGATACCTGCTCGCTGTGAGGGTTTTATGAGATCAGTGATACCTGCTCACTGAGAGGGTTTTATTGAGCTCATTGATGTCTGCTCACTGTGAGGCTTTTACTGAGCTCAGTGATACCTGCTCACTGTGAGGGTTTTACTGAGCTCAGTGATGTCTGCTCACTGTGAGGGTTTTACTGAGCTCAGTGATACCTGCTCACTGTGAGGGTTTTACTGAGCTCAGTGATGTCTGCTCACTGTGAGGGTTTTACTGATCTCAGTGATACCTGCTCACTGTGAGGGTTTAACTGAGCTCAGTGATACCTGCTCACTGTGAGGTTTTTACTGAGCTCAGTGATACCTGCTCACTGTGAGGATTTAACAGAGCTCAGTGATACCTGCTCACTGTGAGGGTTTTATGAGATCAGTGATACCTGCTCACTGTGAGGGTTTTACTGAGCTCAGTGATACCTGCTCACTGTGAGGGTTTTACTGAGCTCAGTGATACCTGCTCACTGTGAGGGTTTTACTGAGCTCAGTGATACCTGCTCACTGTGAGGGTTTTACTGAGCTCAGTGATACCTGCTCACTGTGAGGGTTTTACTGAGCTCAGTGATGTCTGCTCACTGTGAGGGTTTTACTGAGCTCAGTGATACCTGCTCACTGTGAGGGTTTTACTGAGCTCAGTGATGTCTGCTCACTGTGAGGGTTTTACTGAGCTCAGTGATACCTGCTCACTGTGAGGGTTTTACTGAGCTCAGTGATACCTGCTCACTGTGAGGGTTTTACTGAGCTCAGTGATGTCTGCTCACTGTGAGGGTTTTACTGAGCTCAGTGATACCTGCTCACTGTGAGGGTTTTACTGAGCTCAGTGATGTCTGCTCACTGTGAGGGTTTTACTGAGCTCAGTGATGTCTGCTCACTGTGAGGGTTTTACTGAGCTCAGTGATACCTGCTCACTGTGAGGGTTTTACTGAGCTCAGTGAAAGTGCTCACTGTGAGGGTTTTATTGAGCTCAGTGATGTCTGCTCACTGTGAGGGTTTTACTGAGCTCAGTGATACCTACTACAGTGAGGGTTTTACTGAGCTCAGTGATGTCTGCTCACTGTGAGGGTTTTACTGAGCTCAG